>NC_045971.1:3085616-3252897 GCF_010909765.2 Amblyraja radiata | reverse complement strand
TGCGAGCCCTTGATGGTAAAGTCCGCAGGCCGCGGTGGGAGCGATCCCAGGCAAGGGATCCGTGGGGGCTCACGACAGTCCGAGGCGGCTTCCAGCTCCAGCGATGGTAGGCCGCAGAGCCCGGAGAATGCGATCCGAAAAATGATCCCATCTCCGGGAAGATAAGAACTTGAAAAAAAGTTTCCCCCCCCGATCACCCCTCCCCACCCCCGCATAAAACAAACCGAAGTACATTAAATCAAACTTTTAGCAAACACTAAAAATAACAAAAGATTTTTAAAAAAACGAACTGACTGCCGGCAGGGCTGCCAAATCCCCAAGTATGGGGTTGAGAGGAAAGGATAGATTAGCCATGATTGAATGGCGGCGTAGACTTGATGGGCTGAATGGCCTATTTCTGCTCCTATCACATGTTATGAGCATGAGATATTATGACCATCAGGCAAAAACTAAGCGGATATGGTTTTGTTTTGCTTTGGAAAAGGCTGATGTTACCTGCTGGAGCCTTTCAATGGCACAAGGTGATTCAGCTGAGTAAATGTCGAGAAGATGTTCTCACTTAACATTTCTTTCAGTTCGTCTGCGTCACACCGCTGTCATGGCCACAGACTGCACCTCCTTCACTTCCCTTGAGAGAGAGAGGTGTTGGCTGGCCTCCTGGAACCACGGCAGCAGTGTGTGTGTGCAGCAAAATGCTTGCAGGGCTCAAAGCTAGCAGTCGTAAATATAAGATGCCGCATAAAATGAGATAGAAACATAGAAAATAGGTGCAGGAGTAGGCCATTCGGCCCTTCGAGCCTGCACCGCCATTCAATATGATCATGGCTGATCATCCAACTCAGTGTCCTGTACCTGCCTTCTCTCCAGACCCCCTGATCCCTTTAGCCACAAGGGCCACATCTAACTCCCTCTTAAACATAGCCAATGAACTGGCCTCAACTACCTTCTGTGGCAGAGAATTCCAGAGATTCACCACTCTCTGTGTAAAAAATGTGTTCCTCATCTCGGTCCTAAAGGATTTCCCCCTTATCCTTAAACTGTGACCCCTTGTTCTGGACTTCCCCAACATCGGGAACAATCTTCCTGCATCTAGCCTGTCCAACCCCTGAGATGAGGCGCTGATAGTCAGAATCGGCCCCCACCTCCTCTCCTCCCCCACCCGCCATGAGTGTCAACAAAAGGACGACACAGGTTGTAGGTGAGAAAACGGGGGTTTAAGGACAATTTGAGGTGAAGGTTTCTTCACACAAAGTGGTTGCTCTCTGGAACTTGTTGCCAGCAGAGGTGGCTGAGATAAATGCAAGTACTACACTGAAGAGACATTTACATAGCCACTTGAGTAGGCAAGACATAGGTTACAGACCCAAAGACACGAGCTGAGAAAGCACAATCTGCCACAGGCAATGATGGTCCAATTCTACATGGCCATCGTAGAGTCTGTCCTCACCTTCTCCATCATGGTCTGGTTGGGCTCAGCCATCAAGCACGACACCTGGAGGCTGCAGCGAATCGGCCGATCAGCAGAGAAGGTTATTGGCTGCAACCTTCCCTCCATTGATGAACTGTACACTGCAAGGGCCAGGAAGTGAGCGGGCAAGATCATCTCTGACCCCTCTCACCCTGGCCACAAACTCTTTGAATCACTTCCCTCTGGAAGGTGACTCCGGACTGTCAAAGCTGCCACAGCCAGACATAAAAACAGTTTTTATCCACGAGTAGTTGCTCTACTCAACAGCCAAAAATCTGTAGCTTCCCTTTGATCTGGTATTTTGTTGGTTCACATGCTCGATCAATGGTGTTTTATCATTAATGTTTTATTATTATTAATGTTTAGTGTTTTCTGAGTCATTCGTAACTGTCACTGTATGTCATGTTGTTACTTGTGGGCGGAGCACCAAGGCAAATTCCTTGTATGTGAATACTTGGCCAATAAACTTACTTACAAAGCAGTCAAATGGAATTAATAAGATGGACACAATGGTCGGCCTCTGTCTCTCTGCCGTACAAATGGATGGTTCCATGGCAATAGTTTCAGTTTATGTTTTCACGAGAATCTTGGGAGGATCTTCAGGATGTTTGGAAGATGGAAGATTGCCAGGAGAGCCAAATGGCATGGAAAGTTTTGAGATTAATAATAACGTTATGAGCGTCAAGGGATATGGGGAGAAGGCAGGGACGGGGTACTGATTGTGGATGATCAGAAGATTGAGGGGGGATCTTATAGAAACTTACAAAATTCTTAAGGGGTTGGACAGGCTAGATGCAGGAAGATTGTTCCCGATGTTGGGGAAGTCCAGGACAAGGGGTCACAGCTTAAGGATAAGGGGGAAATCCTTTAGAACCGAGATGAGAAAAACATTTTTCACGCAGAGAGTGGTGAAGCTGTGGAACTCTCTGCCGCAGAAGGTAGTTGAGGCCAGTTCATTGGCTATATTTAAGAGAGAGTTAGATGTGGCCTGTGTGGCTAAAGGGATCAGGGGGTACGGAGAGAAGGCAGGGATGGAATACTGAGTTGGATGATCAGCCATGATCATATTGAATGGCGGTGCAGGCTCGAAGGGCCGAATGGCCTACTCCTGCACCTATTTTTTATGTTTCTATGTTTCTATGAAGTAGGGTCTCGACCCGAATCGTCGCCTACTCCTTTGCTCCATAGTAAGCCTCACCCGCTGAGTTCCTCCAGCATTTTTTGTCTACTTTCCATTTTCCCAGCATCTGCAGTTCCTTCGTCAACAAGGGTTGTATAATTTTGCTAGCCCTTGCTGTCTCCTCCCCTTCCTTAACCCTCTAGCTGTCTCCTCCCACCCTCCCATCCGCCCGCCCTCGGGCTCCTCCCCCTCCTCCCCTTTTCCTTCTTTCTCCCAACCCCCATCAGTCTGAAGAAGGATTTCGGCCCGAAACGTCGCCTATTTCCTTCGCTCCATAGATGCTGCTGCACCCGCTGAGTTTCCCCAGCAATTTTGTGTACCTTCGATATTCCAGCATCTGCAGTTCCCTTTTGAACACTTTGTATAGATATTTGTTTGTTATTGTTACGTGCGCTGGGATGCAGTGGAAAAGCGGTGTAGGAGGTGTAGGGGGCAGCTCCGTCATTCTTGCGGCCGGCCCCCTGGCTGCAAAATGTGCGTCGAGGAATTTTTGGAGCAGAGGTCATGTTTTGTAATTTGAAACTAACATGTGACATTGAACTTTGATTTATGAAACTACTACCAATTCGGAGCTGTTGTTTTCCCTGACTGTTTGCAGGCCTCAATTAAAGGGGGAACCGCTATGACATGGTCTCAGAGCCGCTGGGCTGTTTCATTACTGCACCATACACTGTACATGTTTCGAGTTGGCATTTAAGAGGTGGCAAGTGATTGTATCTCCTGAGTATATCATGTGAATATGGAAGGGGCGGCACAAAATGCTGGAGTAACTGCGGAACGGGCAACATCCCAGTCATTGAAAGTAGGCATGCAGGTGCAGCAGGCAGTGAAGAAAGCCAATGGTATGTTAGCATTCATAGCAAAAGGATTTGAGTATAAGAGCAGGGAGGTTCTACTGCAGTAGTACAGGGTCTTGGTGAGACCACACCTGGAGTATTGCGTACAGTTTTGGTCTCCTAATCTGAGGAAAGACATTCTTGCCATTGAGGGAGTACAGAGAAGGCTCACCAGACTGATTCCTGGGATGGCAGGACTTTCATATGAAGAAAGACTGGATAGACTCGGCTTGTACTCGCTAGAATTTAGGAGATTGAGGGGGGATCTTATAGAAACTTACAAAATTCTTAAGGGGTTGGACAGGCTAGATGCAGGAAGATTATTCCCGATGTTGGGGAAGTCCAGAACTAGGGGTCACCGTTTAAGGATAAGAGGGAAGTCTATTAGGACTGAGATGAGAAAATCATTTTTTACACAGAGAGTGTTGAATCTGTGGAATTCTCTGCCACAGAAGGTAGTTGAGGCCACAGTTCATTAGCTATATTTAAGAGGGAGTTAGATGTGGCCCTTGTGGCTAAAGGGATCAGGGGGTATGGAGAGAAGGCAGGTACAGGATACTGAGTTGGATGATCAGCCATGATCATATTGAATGGCGGTGCAGGCTCGAAGGGCCGAATGGCCTACTCCTGCACCTATTGTCTATGTTTCTATGTTTCAATGAGAGAAGGAATGGGTTACCTTTCGGATCGAGACCCTTCTTCCCACTGAGAGTCAGGGGATAAGGAAACTAGAGATATGGAAGGGTACAAAGAGCATGTTAGGTGTGGAAAGGTCAGATCATAGCAGACAATGTTCAAGGAAGAAGATGTACGCAAAATATTGGAATATCTCAGCGGGACAGGCAGCATCTCTGGATAGAGGGAATGGATGGTGGTTCGGGTCAGACTGCGAGTCGGGAGAGGGAGACACAGAGATAAGGAAGGGTGAGGTGTGAAAACGAGACATCAAAGTGGATTGAGAGCAAGGAAAATGTAGAAAAGATCATGGTTAGCTCGGGGGGGGGGGGGGGAATTGACACTGAAAGAATACAGAAATAAAATGCCATAAGGGACTGTCAGACCAGTCGGAGAACTAGGAAGAGGGATGGGGGGAAGGAGAGAGAGAGGGAAGGCTAGGGTTGCTTGTAGTTAGAGAAGTCAATATTCATACCGCTGGGGTGTAGGTTGCCCATGCAGAATCACTGAGTGACTCACTGAGGAAAAAGGATGGGTGATGTTTCGGGTCAGGGCAGGAATGGTCCCGACCCCAAACGCCACCCTTCCGTATCCTCCAGAAATGCAGCCTGACCCCTGAGTACTCCAGCAATTTGTGTCTATTTTTGATTGTAATCAGATATAGCATTTCCGCTGCCTGGATAGCTCGCAACAACAAGCATTACGCTGTAAATATTGTACACGTGACAATAAACTAACACTAAAAGTATTCTCCACTCAATCATCCCCTTCGCTCCTTCACTTACAACATTCTTAAGGGGTTGGACAGGCTAGATCAGTGGTTCCCAACGTGGGGCGTACGCCCCACAGGGGGGCAATTTGATTTTTAAGGGGGGCAATTTGATTTTTCTTTTTTTTTTTTTACAATTTTTTAGTAATTTCTTGCTCAGAACTTTAACTGTCTTTTGTTTATTTCATTTTTCTTTTTCATGGATGCCATGTTCTTTTGAAGCTTGTTTAAACCAAGGTATTGGCGTTTTAAGCTTCTTCAGCTGAAACGGAGTTCACTTTTTAAATTATAAGAATTATATATCACCACATGGGGGGGGGGGCATCAGGATTTTAGAGGTGATTAGGTGGGGCATGGCCAAAAAAAGGTTGGGAACCACTGGGCTAGATGCAGGAAGATTGTTCCCGATGTTGGGGAAGTCCAGAACAAGGGGTCACAGTTTAAGGATAAGGGGGAAATCTTTTAGGACCGAGATGAGGAAAACTTTTTTCACACAGAGAGTGGTGAATCTGTGGAATTCTCTGCCACAGAAGGTAGTTGAGGCCACAGTTCATTGGCTATATTTAAGAGGGAGTTAGATGTGGCCCTTGTGGCTAAAGGGATCAGGGGGTATGGAGAGAAGGCAGGTACAGGGTACTGAGTTGGATGATCAGCCATGATCATATTGAATGGCGGTGCAGGCTCGAAGGGCCGAATGGCCTACTCCTGCACCTATTTTCTATGTTTCTATCAGATGTACTTTGACATGATTGTCTCTATGTTTGGTATTACCTTCCGTCGTGTGTCTTTTAGACCGGCAGCTCCGTTGAGGCGAGCCAGGCCAACGTGTCATCGCCCAGGTCAATCAGACCTCGTTCACCATTCGGTGGCCGGTGTTTGGGGCAACTGGTGACCATGTGCTCCACTGTCTGTGTTGGGTCCCCACACTCGCAGGAGGCGGGCGCTGTCCACGAGGCCCCACCTCTTCATCGCTGCTCCATAGCGTCCTCAAGCGGTTGAGGGTTGTCCACTGCTTTCGGGGAAGGTCCTGGCCAGGGACGTCCATGGGGTCATCGAAACATAGAAACATAGAAAATAGGTGCAGGAGTAGGCCATTCGGCCCTTCGAGCCTGCACCGCCATTCGATATGATCATGGCTGATCATCCAACTCAGTATCCTGTACCTGCCTTCTCTCCATACCCCCTCATCCCTTTAGCCACAAGGGGCCACATCTAACTCCCTCTTAAATATAGCCAATGAACTGTGGCCTCAACTATCTTCTGTGGCAGAGAATTCCACAGATTCACCACTCTCTGTGTAAAAAAAATGATTTTCTCATCTCAGTCCTAATAGACTTCCCTCTTATCCTTAAACTGTGACCCCTAGTTCTGGACTTCCCCAACATCAGGAATAATCTTCCTGCATCTAGCCTGTCCAACCCCGTAAGAATTTTGTCATGGTGTACTGGTGTAGCCTAGATGGTTCCGCTGACTTCCACTGGTCTCTCCATCTCATCTTGACCCAGGCGGCCTTAGAAGCATCAGCCGATGTTGTGCAGAGCAGCTCTTGGGCTTTGATATTACCTGATCTGACTGTTTTGATTGCAAAACGAAGCTTTTCACTGTACCACGGTACACATGTCAATAATAATCCTCGACCTAAGCATTGATCAAATGCGCTTTGATCAGACAATTGAACTTGTCCTCATTCCGTGCAACTTCATTGATCATGGGAAATCAATGGAAGGTCTGAATCCCCTGTTTATTTTCCACCCTTTGGGAAATTTCAAGTAGTTAATAATAATTTTATCCAGAGAGGAGTTGATGGAAAATTGAAATCAACCTAACATTTTAGTGTTGCTTAATAATGCATGAAAGACTTGCACAAATTCAAACATCACAGGTTTTTGCTACACGGGAACTGTCATATTCTCAGTGATTTATAAGGAGATCTGTCCTGGCATACCTGTGTGTTGAGACCTGCTAGCCACGACAGAGTCAAGGGTGCTTAGACCCTTCTTCAGACTGGAGAAGGAATAGAAACATAGAAACATAGACAATAGGTGCAGGAGTAGGCCATTCGGCCCTTCGAGCCTGCACCGCCATTCAATATGATCATGGCTGATCATCCAACTCAGTATCCTGTACCTGCCTTCTCTCCATACCCCCTGATCCCTTTAGCCACAAGGGCCACATCTAACTCCCTCTTAAATATAGCCAATGAACTGGCCTCAACTACCTTCTGTGGCAGAGAATTCCACAGATTCACCACTCTCTGTGTAAAAAAGGATTTTCTCATCTCGGTCCTAAAAGATTTCCCTTAAACTGTGACCCCTTGTCCTGGACTTCCCCAACATCGGGAATAATCTTCCTGCATCTAGCCTGTCCAACCCCTTAAGAATTTTGTAAGTTTCTATAAGATCCCCCCTCAATCTTCTAAATTCTAGCGAGTACAAGCCGAGTCTATCCAGTCTTTCTTCATATGAAAGTCCTGCCATCCCAGGAATCAGTCTGGTGAACCTTCTCTGTACTCCCTCTATGGCAAGAATTTATTTCCTCCGATTAGGAGCCCAAAACTGTACGCAATACTCCAGGTGTGGTCTCACCAAGACCCTGTACAACTGCAGTAGAACCTCCCTGCTCCTATACTCAAATCCTTTTGCTATGATTGAATGGCGGAGTAGACATGATAGGGCGAATGGCCTAATTCTGCTCCTCGAATTTTTGAACTCATGAACCCATAATCAATAACACAATAACTATCATACTTGGTGACAATAAGATTACAAAGCGGAAGTTTGTGTTGCTACCATAGACCGTGTACGTAGAAGGTGATGGCTGCCTCGGTTGGTATTGTGTAGTGTTCAAGAGCCCGTTGTTTGTTGGGAAGAAGCCGTTGTTGAACCTGGTGGGCCTCGGTGTTCAGGCTCCTGTACCACCACCTTCATGGTAGGAGCGAAATGAGAGCACGGACAGGATGTGGTGTGTCTTTGAAGGCATCGGCTGCCTTTCTGAGGTATTGCCTCTTGTAGATCCCATCGTTGTGGGAAGATCGGTACCCGCGATGGACTGTGAAATGGCTGCCATTCTCTGTAATCCTCGCTGTTCCTTGAACGTTGGAGTTGGCGGAACAATCCGTGATGCAGCCAATCCGTTTTCTTCCCGCCGTGCTCCTGAAGTTCAATGGAGTCTTCGTCGACGTGGCGAATCTCTTCAATCATCCAAGGAAGATGAAGAGGATTTGATGGGCTTTCTTTGTGGTCGCATCAACGTGCTGGGCCCAGGAACTTTGGTCTTGACTCCCTCCACCGCTAAACGCTCACAGTCACTTGCCCAGAGCAGGAGAATCGAGAACCAGAGGACATAGGTTGGTGAAGGAGAAAAGGTTTGGTGGGAGGCCTGAGGGATAACTTTTTCCACACAAAGGGTGGTGGGTGTATGGAATGAGCTGCCGGAGGAGGTAGTTGAGGCTGGGACTATCGCAACGTTTAAGAAACATTTCGACAAGTGCATTAATAGGATAGGTTTAGTGGGATATGGGTCAAACGCAGGCAATAGACTATAGGTGCAGGAGTAAGCGACGACAGATGGCACAATGGGCTAAGTGTTCGGCTGTCAACCGGAAGGTAGCCGGTTCGAATCCCGCTTGGAGTGCATACTGTCGTTGTGTCCTTGGGCAAGACACTTCACGCACCTTTGCCTGTGTGTGAATGTGTGTGAGTGATTGGTGGTGGTCGGAGGGGCCGTAGGCGCAGATTGGCAGCCACGCTTCCGTCAGTCTGCCCCAGGGCAGCTGTGGCTACAGAAGTAGCTTACCACCACCGAGTGTGACTGAGGAGTGAATGTATAATGCGATGTAAAGCGCCTTGAGTATTAGAAAGGCGCTATATAAATCCCATCCATTATTATTATTATTAAGCCATTCGGCCCTTCGAGGCAGCACCGCCACTCAATGTGATCATGGCTGATCATCCCCAATCAGTACCCCGTTCCTGCCTTCTCCCCATATCCCCTGACTCCGCTATTTTTAAGAGCCCTATCTAGCTCTCTCTTGAAAGCATCCAGAGAACCTGCCTCCACCGCCCTCTGAGGCAGAGAATTCCAGGTGGGACTAGTGTAGATGGGACATGTAGGTCGGTGCGGGCAAGTTGGGCCGAGGGGCCTGGTTCCGTGCTGTGTGACTCTATTACCCGTTATTTGCCCAACAATGAGAGCAAGTAGCAAGCTCTGTAGTTTTAGACTTGAAGGGTATCGACAAATACTATCCTGGCAGGTTCAATGGAGTAGACCAAAGGGATCTTTGCTTCCACTGGCAGCTGGCAAGCACCTCCAGACTGGAGTTGTTGTTTATGGTATGCCTTTTTTGAGTTGTATAGTTTTCTGAGCTTCCTTCCCTGGCACCCCACGCAGCCCAAACGAGAATCTTGTGCCATTACTGCAGTAACAGAGCCTGATGCTACCATATTGGCTCAGTGGAAGCAAATCGTCCTCGATTCCTTGCCAAGCTGCAGCTCCGCAGCCCAGCAACCCATCTGTGCGTGCTGGCACCAGAGACAAAATAATGGGGCAAAGAGGAGACAAAGTGCTGGAGTAACTCAGCGGGGTCGGGCACCATCTCCGGACAACATGGATAGGTGACGTTTTGAGTCGGGATCCTTTTTCTGAGTCACCCACCTGCTGAGTTACTCCAGCACCCTGTGGGACATCTGTAGTTCGTTGTGCCTCCAACTGCGGTCCTGATCCACCACCCGTGCCCGTTCATACCCCACAATGATTCGTCATTTGTTTACACTCCCTCTTCCCCCCCCCTCTCCTGTCGGGGGGGAAAAGGCATCGAGGTGTGAAAACGCACACCTTCTGATTCAGGGGACAGTTTCTTCCCGGCTGTTATCAGGCAACTGAGCTGACCTCCCACAACTAGAGAGCAGTGCTGAACTATCATTGAGGACCCTGGGACTAACTTTGATCGGACTTTGCTGGCTTTAAACCCCTGTCCCCACGGTACGAGTTCATTCCAAGAGCTCTCCCGAGTTTGCCCGTATTCGAACTCGGAGATTTACGGTAATGGCCGCTCGTCGGTACTCGGGGCTCTCGTGGACATTTTTCATCATGTTGAAAATTCTTCACGAGTCTTCCCGTGCTCACCTGCCGTTAGTGAGTCTTCCCGAGTACCTGCCGTTAGCGCTAAGAGACGTCCCCGAGCTCCGACGTACCCACTATGTTCATTCTCCGTGCTTACCACGAGTTTGATTTTTTTTTAAACTCGGGAGAGTTCTTGGAATGAACTCGCACCGTGGGACAGGGCCATTACCATGCACTAAACGTTATTCCCTTATCATGTATCCATGCACTGTGAATGGCTCGATTTTAAACACGTATTGTCTTTCCGCTAGCTGGTTAACACGCAGCAAAAGCTTTTCACTGTACCTCGGTACACATTAAACTAAACTAAATGTCCCTTCAGCAGGTATCCTAGATGTTCTAAGATGCTTCTATCAAGGGTATCACAATTGGAATATTATTAATGACCATGCTGCATGAAACATTGCCATGGTTACATCCAGCAGTCAACAATGCCACAACAAGCAGTTATTAGCCTGGGAATTAAACGTGTAGCACTGATTTTCTTAAATATTCTGCTAAAGGACCTGTCCCACTATGCGAGCTAATTCAAGAGTTCTCCCGAGTTTCCCCTGATTCGAACGCGGAGAATTACGGTAATGGCCGCTCGTAGGTACTCTGGGCTCTCGTGGACATTTTTCAACATGTTGAAAAATCTTCGCGAGTCTATCCGAGCTTACCGCGTTTCCCGAGTACCTGCCGTTAGCGTTACGAGCCGCTAAGCGACATCCCCGACGTACACGCTACGTACATTCTACGTGCTTACCACGAGTTCGATTTTCTTTTAAAACTCGGGAGAGCTCTTGAATTACCTCGTACAGTGGGACAGGCCCTTAATGCATCTGAAAATAGTTTCATTCCTTGTAGAATAACATTTAAGAGATAACCCAGGTTAAATAATATCACTCCATAAATGTGATCAAAGACTTGAGGGTGGCACGGTGGAGCAGCGGTAGAGTTGCTGCCTCACAGCGCCAGAGACCCGGGTTCGATGCTGACCGCGGGCGCTGTCTGTACAGAGTTTGTACGTTCTCCCCGTGACCACGTGGGTTTCCTCCGGGTGCTCTGGTTTCCTCCCACACTCCACAGACATACAGGTTTGTAGGTTAATTGGCTTCGGTAAAATTGTTGGCATAGGGGTTGGGGTGATCGCTGGTCGGCGCGGACTCAGTGGGCTGAAGGGCCCGTTTCCGCGCTGCATCTCTGAACTAAACTAAAAGCAAAGATCCTATAGTGGAGCAAGATAGACCACTCCTTGTAAATGCAATGGGCTGACGTGTAGTACGCAACAGAGCGGAACGTGGGCCTTTTTTCATCCATTTCAGTAACCCGACCCGACCCGACCCGCAGTGTAATCAACGTTGTGGGGGAACAGTTTGTGTTAATTGACATAGAAACATAGAAAATAGGTGCAGGAGTAGGCCATTCGGCCCTTCGAGCCTGCACCGCCATTCAATATGATCATGGCTGATCATCCAACTCAGTATCCCGTACCTGCCTTCTCTCCCCCCCCCTGATCCAATGGAATGGAAGACATTTAAAGACTGCATGGATGAACTACAAAAATTGTTCATCCCAGTTTGGCAAAAGAATAAATCAGGAAAGGTAGTGCATCCGTGGATAACAAGGGAAATCAGGGATAGTATCAAAGCGAAGGATGATGCGTACAAATTAGCCAGAAAAAGCTGCATACCGGAGGACTGGGAGAAATTCATAGACCAGCAGAGAAGGACAAAGGGCTTAATTAGGAAAGGAAAAATAGATTATGAAAGAAAACTGGCAGGGAACATAAAAACTGACTGCAAAAGTTTTTATAGATATGTGAAAAGAAAGAGATTAGTTAAAACAAATGTAGGTCCCTTGCAGTCAGAAACGGGTGAGTTGATCATGGGGAACAAGGATATGGCGGACCAATTGAATAACTACTTTGGTTCCGTCTTCACTAAGGAAGACATAAATAATCTGCCGGAAATAGCAGGGGACCGCGGGTCAAAGGAGTTGGAGGAATTGAGTGAAATCCAGGTTAGCCGGGAAGTGGTGTTGGGTAAATTAAATGGATTAAAGGCCGATAAATCCCCAGGGCCAGATAGGCTGCATCCCAGAGTACTTAAGGAAGTAGCTCCAGAAATAGTGGATGCATTAGTAATAATCTTTCAAAACTCTTTAGATTCTGGAGTAGTTCCTGAGGATTGGCGGGTAGCAAACGTAACCCCACTTTTTAAGAAGGGAGGGAGAGAGAAAACGGGGAATTACAGACCAGTTAGTCTAACATCGGTAGTGGGGAAACTGCTAGAGTCAGTTATTAAAGATGGGATAGCAGCACATTTGGAAAGTGGTGAAATCATTGGACAAAGTCAGCATGGATTTACAAAAGGTAAATCATGTCTGACGAATCTTATAGAATTTTTCGAGGATGTAACTAGTAGCGTGGATAGGGGAGAACCAGTGGATGTGGTGTATCTGGACTTCCAGAAGGCTTTCGACAAGGTCCCACATAAGAGATTAGTTTACAAACTTAAAGCACACGGCATTGGGGGTTCAGTATTGATGTGGATAGAGAACTGGCTGGCAAACAGGAAGCAAAGAGTAGGAGTAAACGGGTCCTTTTCACAATGGCAGGCAGTGACTAGTGGGGTACCGCAAGGCTCAGTGCTGGGACCCCAGCTATTTACAATATATATTAATGATCTGGATGAGGGAATTGAAGGCAATATCTCCAAGTTTGCGGATGACACTAAGCTGGGGGGCAGTGTTAGCTGTGAGGAGGATGCTAGGAGACTGCAAGGTGACTTGGATAGGCTGGGTGAGTGGGCAAATGTTTGGCAGATGCAGTATAATGTGGATAAATGTGAGGTTATCCATTTTGGTGGCAAAAACGGGAAAGCAGATTATTATCTAAATGGTGGCCGACTAGGAAAAGGGGAGATGCAGCGAGACCTGGGTGTCATGGTACACCAGTCATTAAAAGTGGGCATGCAGGTGCAGCAGGCAGTGAAGAAAGCGAATGGTATGTTAGCTTTCATAGCAAAAGGATTTGAGTATAGGAGCAGGGAGGTTCTACTGCAGTTGTACAGGGTCTTGGTGAGACCACACCTGGAGTATTGCGTACAGTTTTGGTCTCCAAATCTGAGGAAGGACATTATTGCCATAGAGGGAGTGCAGAGAAGGTTCACCAGACTGATTCCTGGGATGTCAGGACTGTCTTATGAAGAAAGACTGGATAGACTTGGTTTATACTCTCTAGAATTTAGGAGATTGAGAGGGGATCTTATAGAAACTTACAAAATTCTTAAGGGGTTGGACAGGCTAGATGCAGGAAGATTGCTCCCGATGTTGGGGAAGTCCAGGACAAGGGGTCACAGCTTAAGGATAAGGGGGAAATCCTTTAAAACCGAGATGAGAAGAACTTTTTTCACACAGAGAGTGGTGAATCTCTGGAACTCCCTGCCACAGAGGGTAGTCGAGGCCAGTTCATTGGCTATATTTAAGAGGGAGTTAGATGTGGCCCTTGTGGCTAAGGGGATCAGAGGGTATGAAGAGAAGGCAGGTACGGGATACTGAGTTGGATGATCAGCCATGATCATATTGAATGGCGGTGCAGGCTCGAAGGGCCGAATGGCCTACTCCTGCACCTAATTTCTATGTTTCTATGTTTCTATCCCTTTAGCCACAAGGGCCACATCTAACTCCCTCTTAAATATAGCCAATGAACTGTGGCCTCAACTACCTTCTGTGGCAGAGAATTCCAGAGATTCACCACTCTCTGGGTGAAAAATGTTTTTCTCATCTCGGTCCTAAAAGATTCCCCCCCCTATAATGATAATAAATTTAAATTCTGAAAATGAGGAGAAGATTTTTCCCAAAGAACTTTTATTTTCACGAGGATGTTCCCCGTAACCGGCTTCCGTCTCCGCGCTGGTTATCTACGGGATCTTTGGTGCGGAGACTGAAGCCGGTTACGGAAATGGCGCCTTAAATCACCCATGAATCTGCCCACGACCGTACTATATATTTTTTTGTCATCGAGTGGTCTATCTCGCTGGCTATAGGGTCTTTGTCTAAAAGTGTGGTCGTTGCTTCTGCCTCAACCGCCTCCTCTGGCAGCAAGTTCCTGATGTGTGGAGAAATAAAGAAGCCTTCACCTCCAATCCCCTCTCACCCACAACCTGTGCCTTCCTCTTTTGACCCTCCCCACGGTAGGGGGGTGGGGGGGGGGGGGGGATATGGGCGGGGCCAAAAGATTCTGACAATTTATGCAGCATGTTATATTTACGGCTGCCAGTTTTGTATCTCTATAAAGTTGTGGCCACAAATCTAGCCTGCGGGATGCATCAGAGTTACTGCATCAGATGGCACTGGGTTGTAACTCTCTCCTCAGGTGCCTTTGAGCTGGGGACCCAGTGCAAGCTGCTTGAGGCAGCTGATTAATGGATGCAAGCCGGACAGGAGGATTTCAATGGCACTCCTCGTGACTGGGTCCCACCCGAGTAAGTCCCGCTAATGAGCTCCACATTTGGAGCCCCGTCCCCTGATGGATTTATTCCTTCTTGCCACAAGGCAGGGAACGGTCAAACACCCAATCTCTCCCCATGGGGCACTTATTCTTAAAAAGCTTTGTTAGTTGCCAGTCCGGGCCACTGCTCACTCGCAGCGCCTCCTGGTCAGACAACATTCCGCTATCAATACTCCTCTGCGACACAATGATGGTGAATCGTGTACTTGCTAAACGACACAGAGTCTCTTGCCCAGAGTAAGGGAATCGAGAAGCAGAGGACATGGGTTTAAGGTGAGGCGGGGGGGAGAGGGGAAGATTTAGTAGGCATCTGAGAGGTATCTTTTTCACACAAAGGGTGGTGGGTGTACGGAACGAGCTGGTGGGGGAGGTAGTTGAGGCAGGGACTATCGCAACGTTTAAGAAATATTTCCACAGCTAGATAGAGGGATTGCACAGGTTTAGAGGGAAATGGGCCAAATACAGGCAGGTGGGTCTAGTGTAGATGGGGCATGTTGGATGGCATGGGCAAGTTGGGCCGAAGGGCCTGTTTCCACGTTGTATGACTCCATGACTATGACCCTATTTCAGATATCAGCTAGGAGCCATGGACATGGGTCTGAAGAAGAGTCCTGACCCAAAACATCATCCATCCTTTTTCTCCAGCAATGCTGCCTGACCCGCTGAGTTACTTCAGTGCTTCATGTCTACTCGAAGACCCGACTGGGGAAGGACAGTAGACTTTCTCCTCTTGAAGGATATAGGCGAACTAGCTGGGGCTTTACCAACAGCCCTCCCGCCTAGATTACTGCAACTCTCTTTACACTGGCATCAGCCAATCTTCCCTGTCCCGCCTGCAACTGGTCCAAAACGCCGCAGCGAGACTCCTGACGGGCACCCGAAACAGGGGCCACATCACCCCGATCCTGGCCTCTCTCCACTGGCTCCCTGTGCGGTTCCGTATACATTTCAAGACCCTCCTCTATGTCCACAAAGCCCTCAATGGGCTTGCCCCCACCTACATTAAAAGTCTTCTCACCCACCACTCCACCTCCAGGTCTCCTCAGATCGGCCAACTTGGGGTTGCTGAATATCCCGCGGTCTAGGCATAAGCTCAGGGGCGACCTCGCCTTTGCGGTTGCAGCCCCTAGACTGTGGAACAGCAGCCCCCTTCCCATCAGAACTGCCCCCTCCATCGACTCCTTTAAGTCAAGACTAAAATCTTATCTATACTCCCAAGCCTTTCCTGACGTCCACTGAGCGAGGGCTCTATGTATATATGTATGTAGTTTGTTTGTTTAGACTATTCTTATAACAAATGTAAAGGACTTTGGCCAACGAGAGTTGTTTTTTAAATGTGCTATATAAATAAATGTGACTTGACTTGACGGGTCAAACGCGGGCAAATGGGACAAGCTGTGTTGGGCATCTTGGCTGGCGAGGATGAGCTGGGCACAAAGGCCTGTGTCTGCAGTGGTTCTTACTGTTGCCATTGTTAGGATTAGTTGACACAAACAACTGCAGATGCTGGAATCTTGCGTAGAATAACAAAGTGCTGGAGTAACTCAACGGGTCGGGCGGCATCTCTGGAGAACATGGATGAGTGTAACATTCGGTCATAAGTGATAGGAGCAGAATTAGGCCATTCGGCCCATCAAGTCGACTCCGCCATTCAATCATGGCTGATCTATCTCTCCTTCTCAACACCATTCTCCTGCCTTCTCCCCACAACCCCTGACAACCCGCACTAAACAAGAATTTATCTGTCCCTGCCTTAAAAATATCAATTGACTTGGCCTCCACAGCCTTCTGTGGCAATGAATAGTCCCTCTGGTTAAATACATTCCTCCTCATCTCCTTTCTAAAGGTAAAACCCCTGTCCCACGGTACGAGTTCATTCCAAGAGCTCTCCCGAGTTTGCCCTGATTCGAACTCGGAGATTTACGGTAATGGCCGCTCGTCGGTACTCGGGGCTCTCGTGGACATTTTACAAAGTTGAAAAATCTTCAGGAGTCTTCCCGTGCTTACCTGCCGTTAGCGAGTCTTCCCGAGTACCTGCCGTTAGCGCTAAGAGACGTCCCCGAGCTCTGACGTACCCGCTACGTTCATTCTCCGTGCTTACCACGAGTTTGATGGGGTTTTTTAAACTCAGGAGAGCTCTTGGAATTAACTCGTACCGTGGGACAGGTCTATTAATTGTATTATGCTGAGGCTGTGGCCTCTGGCCCTAGACTCTCCATCTAGTGGAAACATCCTCTCCAGGTCCACTCTACCCTGGTCTTTCACTATTGGGTACGTTCCCATGAAGTATCAATGAGGTCAGGGCATTTTCCTCACACAGAGGCATCTGATGATTTGTATTTCCTCCCTCCCTTCAATGTTATTAATAAGAATTGATGCCTCACAGCGCCAGAGACCCGGGTTAGATCCCGACTACGGGTGCTGTCTGTACGGAGTTTGTTCCTTCTCCCCGTGACCACGTGGGTTTTCTCTGGGAGCTCTGGATTCCTCCCAAACTCCAAAAACGTGCAGATTTGCAGGGACGTTGGCTTATGTGAATTGTCCCTAGTGTGTAGGAGAGTGCTAGTGTACGGGGACCGCTGGTGGGCTTGGACTCCATGGGCTGAAGAGCCTGTGGAAGACACTGTATCTCCAAAGTCTCAGCACAGATAGGTGACATTTCAGGTCAAGACTGTTCTTCAGACTGAATGGAAATTACAAGTGTGTTTTTGCAAAGTTACCTGGGGCAAAGCGGTCGATGTGTGTGTTTACACAACAGCATCCATTTCCACACTTACAATTGAGCAGGCGGTGTGTGGCCTTGATTAAATGAGCTGCTATTCCAGACGTTGCATATCGTATTTGACCGGGTCGAAAGTCTAGCCACCTGCCCGGACACGACGATGGCTGCCCTGCCTCTGGCTGAGGAGACAACTAATGAATCTACTGCGTTTGTTTCCAGCGCTGTGAACTGTGCCCCCACAAGGACGGCGCTCTGAAGAGGACAGATAATGGAGGTGAGTGCCGCGCAGTCTTGACAGGCCGACACAAGCCATGTGGAAAGTCACTAACAGCGCACAGAGTTGTGAAGTCAATACAAGTTCGTAAATTATCACTGGGCATGATGTTGTTCTCAGCCCCTCTTCTTGCACCCCCCTCTCCCCTGTGTTGCTCCCCCCCTCTCCCCCTCTCCTTGCACCCTCCTCTCCCCCCTCTCCTTGCACCTCCTCTCCCCCCTCTCCTTGCTCCTCCTCTCCCCCTCTCCTTGCACCCTCCTCTCCCCCCTCTCCTTGCACCCTCCTCTCCCCCTCTCCTTGCACCCCCCTCTCCCCCTGTGTTGCTCCCCCCACCTCTCTCTGCCACCCCCCCCCACCCCCCCTCCCATCCAAGCAGGAACGCAGCACTGATTTTCATATCGAATGGCGGTGAGGAGTCATGATCACATTGAATGGCGGTGCTGGCTCGAAGGGCCGAATGGCCCACTCCTGCACCTATTGTCTATTGTCTATGGTTCTTATGCCCCTGTCCCACTTAGGAAACCTGAACGGAAACCTCTGGAGACTTTGAGCCCCACCCAAGGTTTCCGTGCGGTTCCTGGAGGTTGCAGGTGGTTGCCGGAGGTTGCAGGTAGTGGAAGCAGGTAGGGAGACTGACAAAAACCTCCGGGAACCTCACGGAAACCTTGGGTGGGGCGCAAAGGCTCCAGAGGTTTCCATTCAGGTTTCCTAAGTGGGACAGGGACATAAAACACATTGCTATAGTTGTGGCCAAACCCGTATTTTATCTTCAGTCTACAGTATTTTAGGAAGATTCATCAACAATGTTCTATGCCTCTATTTATAACCCTCAGGACCTGCATAGAAACATAGAAACATAGACAAATAGGTGCAGGAGTAGGCCATTCGGCCCTTCGAGCCTGCACCGCCATTCAATATGATCATGGCTGATCATCCAACTCAGTATCCTGTACCTGCCTTCTCTCCATACCCCCTGATCCCTTTAGCCACAAGGGCCACATCTAACTCCCTCTTAAATATAGCCAATGAACTGTGGCCTCAACTACCTTCTGCGGGAGAGAATTCCAGAGATTCACCACTCTCTGTGTGATAAAAGTTTTCCTCATCTCGGTCCTAAAAGATTTCCCCCGTATCCTTAAACTGTGACCCCTTGTTCTGGACTTCCCCAACATCGGGAATAATCTTCCTGCATCTAGCCTGTCCAACCCCTTAAGAATGTTGTAAGTTTCTATAAGATCCCCCCTCAACCTTCTAAATTCTAGCGAGTACAAGCCGAGTCTATCCAGTCTTTCTTCATATGAAAGTCCTGACATCCCAGGAATCAGTCTGGTGAACCTTCTCTGTACTCCCTCTATGGCAAGAATGTCTTTCCTCAGATTAGGAGACCATGTTTCCTAATGTTTCTCAAACCTGAATTTGTCCAGTCACACTCGGACATGTTTCCCCAGATATGTGTGTGTTTGCCGTTGCTTTTCAAACTGTGCCTTGCGGTTTATATTACCTTGAGTTTAGATTGGAGACGCAGCCTGGGAACTGGCCCTTCGGCCCACCCAGGCTGTGCCGGCCAGCGATCGCCCCGTACACCAGTTCTATGTTCTCCCATTTTCGCATCCTACACTGAAGGGGCAGTTTACAGAAGCCAATTGGCCTACAGACCCGCACCTGCGTCTTTGGAGTGTTGGAGGAAAAACGGAGATCCCGGAGAAAACCCACGTGGTCACGGGGAGAACGTACAAACTCCACACAATCAGCACCCGGGGCGGGGATCGAACCCGGGTCTCTGGCGCTGTGAGGCAGCAGCGCTACTCGCTGCACCGCCCGGATGTTACCTATTGCAGCAATGCCATCTGACTCCATAAGCAGTTTTCATTTTTGTCCCCAAAATATTCACAAAATATTTGATCACGGGCACTGTCTGTACGGAGTTTGCACGTTCTCCCTGTGACCTGAGTGGGTTTTCTCCAGGTGCTCCGGTTTCCTCCCACACTCCAAAGATGCGCAGGTTTGTTGGTTAGTTGCCTCCTCCATAATGTCCCCAATGTGTAAGATTGAGCTGGTGTGTGGGGGATCGCTGGTCGGCATGGACTCGGTGGGCCAAATGGCCTGTTTCCACAGCTGTAACCTCAAGCTATAATCATAGAAACCTAGAAACATAGAAAATAGGTGCAGGAGGAGGCCATTCAGCCCTTCGAGCCAGCACCACCATTCATTGTGATCATGGCTGATCGTCCCCTATCAATAACCCGTGCCTGCCTTCTCCCCATATCCCTTGACTCCACTAGCCCCTAGAGCTCTATCTAACTCTCTCTTAAATTCATCCAGTGTCTTGGCCTCCACTGCCCTCTGTGGCAGGGAATTCCATGAATTCACACAACTCTCTGGGTGAAAAAGATTTTTCTCGCATCAGTCTTAAATGGCCTCCCCTTTATTCTAAGACTGTGTGTGGCCCCTGGTTCTGGACTCGCCCAACATTGGGAACATTTTTCCTGCATCTAGCTTGTCTGGCCCTTTTATAATTTTATATGTTTCTACAAGATCCCCAGCTTCCTCGAAGTTCTCACACTAATCCATCCCACTTGCCTTGGCTTGTATCCCAGAGTCGTGTCCAGTAATCTTGCCTGCCTTCCTTATTGGGCCAGAATCTTGCAGAATGCATTTCAGAAACTCTTGGCTCCCGTCGTCTGTTCCTCCTCTGCCTGTGTTTGGCCCACTCTCCCAGTCTGCATGTGGATGGGTGAAGTCCCACAGTAATTCCACCCTCTGGCTTTTACACATTCCTGCAGCTTCCCTCCTCAACATCGGCCTCCCTGCTTGTCGGCATCGAGAACATTCCCAATAGTGTGATTACAGCTCCATTGTTCCGTGATGGCCGGCAAAAATATTGTGTCTCTGATCACCACAGAACAACTCAGTCCAGCAGTCCTCACCTCTACACTCCACTGGGGCAGCTCTCTCCCCTTCACTCACCCTTCCTCCCCACTTGATTGCCGTGATATTCACCATCGTTGCGTGTGCTTGCGTGTATTTATATTGTCTGTGTATATGTGGCTCCCTGTCTGCATGTCACTTAAATCTCTCTCTCTCTCTCCCCCTCTCCCTCTCTCCCCCCTCTCTCCCCCCTCTCTTCCCCCCCTCTCTCTCTCCTCTCTCTCTCTCTTTTTTATATATAATGGTATATGGACACACTGATCTGTTCTGTATTCATGCCTACCCTATTCTGTTGTGCTGAAGCAAAGCAAGAATTTCATTGTCCTATCTGGGACACATGACAATAAACTCTCCCCCCCCCCCCCCCTCTCTCTCTCCCCCCCCCCCCCCCCCCCCTCTCTCCCCCCCCCCCCCCTCTCTCTCCCCCCCTTGAATTTCAATTCAATTTTCAATTTAAAAACTTTATTGGCATGATAAAAAAACATTGTTATATTGCCAAAGTATAAAACATGACATACATATTTAAAATGCATAAGTATAAATACAAGTCTACAGTGCATGGATAGATATGTCCCTGTACATAAACTCGCAATAGGCCGATAGCCCTTTATTGATGCTACACGTTCTTGTAGCTGTAAGCAGTACAACACAATAGCAAGTTTAGCAATTCAATATTCATTTCTTAGTGTCAGTTAATGTCGATTAGTGTGTGCGTACATATGTGCATGTTGGTCATTCACCGTCTCTCAGGTTATGGCATGCTGTTAGGTATTGTGCACCAAGATGTGCCGTATTTCCTTCGCCAAGGATTCTCTCTCTCTCTCTCTCCCCCCCCCCCCCTCTCTCTCTCCCCCCCTCTCTCTCCCCCCCCCCCCTCTCTCTCTCCCCCCCTCTCTCTCTCCCTCTCTCACATTGCAATCCGATGCCCCAGCCGTTGATTCCCGGCTGCTCGCTGGGGATATTATTTTCCGTGGTGGGTAGCGGGCAGCCCTGTAGCTCCATTAGCCTTCCCCCCTTCCCTCTGCGGAAGTGTCTGGCCTCACTTGGCAGTGGCCCAGGGACGTGGTTTGTGAGTGGGAGTGGGCTGCCTGAGGAGTGGGCAGGCGAGAGCTCGGACCTGGTGAGGTGGAACCGCCCCCCGCCAGAGCTAGCACCGACCGTACTCCTGGCATGGCTGGGCATGGCTGGGCTGCTACCTAAATCCTGTCCCGACTGGGCTAAACTCTGCACCAACAGGTGTGTGGAGTGGAGGGAGAGGGTGGGGGGGGAGAGTGAAGAACAGGAGGGGCAGAGAGAGTCAAGTCACATTTATTTATATAGCACATTTAAAAAACAACTCTCGTTGGCCAAAGTGCTTTACATTTGTTATAATAGTCTAAACAAACAAACTACATACATATATACATAGAGCCCTCGCTCAGTGGACGTCAGGAAAGGCTTGGGAGTATAGATAAGATTTTAGTCTTGACTTAAAGGAGTCGATGGAGGGGGCAGTTCTGATGGGAAGGGGGATGCTGTTCCACAGTCTAGGAGCTGCAACCGCAAAGGCACGGTCGCCCCTAAGCTTATGCCTAGACCGCGGGATATTCAGCAGCCCCAAGTCGGCCGATCTGAGGGGCCTGGAGGTGGAGTGGTGGGTGAGAAGACTTTTAATGTAGGTGGGGGCAAGCCCATTGAGGGCTTTGTAGACGTGGAGGAGGGTCTTGAAATGTATACGGAACCGCACAGGGAGCCAGTGGAGAGAGGCCAGGATCGGGGTGATGTGGCCCCTGTTTCGGATGAAGAGCAAGGGGGGGGGGGTCGGGGCAAGGGTGGAGGGTGGGAGGAGAGACAGGGTGGGGAGAGAGATGGGTGCAGTGAGAGTGGGTGCAGAGGGAACGGAGAGAGGGGGGAGAGAGGGTAGGGGGTGCAGTGTGGGACGGGGAGAGGTTAGAGGCTGTTGAGTGTGGGGATAGACAAAATGAGTGCTGGGGAGCCAGATTGAAGAGCGAGGGGAGAGAGAGAGAGAGAGAGAGAGAGGATGAAGGCTGGCTGGAGAGAGAGAGTGGGTGGAGAGCCGGGAGAAACAGGAGCAAAGGAAGATGGGGGGGATGAGTGAGGGGAGAGAGGGCGAAGTGTGAGGGGGAGAGAGGGTGGAGAGGGAGATAAGAGGGTATAGAGAGAGGATAGGGCGGAAGGGGGGGAGTGTGAAGAGGGAGTAGGATAAAAAACACTCGCCTCTGATCAAAGGTTTTAGACAATAGACAATAGGTGCAGGAGTAGGCCATTCGGCCCTTCGAGCCTGCACCGCCATTCAATATTATCATGGCTGATCATCCAACTCAGTATCCTGTACCTGCCTTCTCTCCATACCCCCTGATCCCTTTAGCCACAAGGGCCACATCTAACTCCCTCTTAAATATAGCCAACGAACTGGCCTCAACTACCTTCTGTGGCAGAGAATTCCAGAGATTCACCATTCTCTGTGTGAAAAATGTTTTCCTCATCTCGGTCCTAAAAGATTTCCCCCCTTATCCTTAAACTGTGACCCCTTGTTCTGGACTTCCCCAACATCGGGAACAATTTTCCTGCATCTAGCCTGTCCAATCCCTTAAGAATTTTGTACGTTTCTATAAGATCCCCCCTCAGTCTTCTAAATTCTATAATAATAATAATAATAATAATGGATGGGATTTATATAGTGCCTTTCTAATACTCAAGGCGCTTTACATCGCATTATTCATTCACTCCTCAGTCACACTCGGTGGTGGTAAGCTACTTCTGTAGCCACAGCTGCCCTGGGGCAGACTGACGGAAGCGTGGCTGCCAATCTGCGCCTACGGCCCCTCCGACCACCACCAATCATTCACACACATTCACACACAGGCAAAGGTGGGTGAAGTGTCTTGCCCAAGGACACAACGACAGTATGCACTGCAAGCGGGATTCGAACCGGCCACCTTCCGGTCGCCAGCCGAACACTTAGCCCATTGTGCCATTAAATTCTAGCATGTACAAGCTGAGTCTATCCAGGAACGAGGAAGGGTGAAGCCCACAATGGCCCATTGTTGGCTGGAGCAGAGGTGATACAGGGATGTGAACAGTGGAACTGGTAGGACGATTAGGGGGGGGGGGGGGGGGGGAGTGACAAGGAGAGAGGGAATGCAGGGGTTACTTGAAACTAGAGACATCAAAGTTCACACCGTTGGGTTGAAAGTCTCCCAAGCGGAATATGAGGTGCTGTTCCTCCAATTTGAGCTGGGCCTCACTCTGACAGTGGAGGAGGCCCAGGACAGAGAGGTCAGTGTGGGAATGGGAAGGGGAGAAAAAATGTTTGGCAACCGCGAAATCAATAGACAATAGGTGCAGGAGTAGAGGCCATTCGGCCCTTCGAGCCAGCACCGCCATTCAATGTGATCATGGCTGATCATCCCCAATCAGTACCCCGTTCCTGCCTTCTCCCCATATCCCCTGACTCCGCTATCTTTAAGAGCCCTATCTAGCTCTCTCTTGAAAGCATCCAGAGAATTGGCCTCAACTGCCTTCTGAGACAGAGAATTCCGCAGATACACAACTCTGGAGGGTGAGAACGTTTTTCCTCATCTCCGTTCTAAATGGCTTCCCCCTTATTCTTAAACTGTCTTATCTGCCTTAAATGGCGTAGGCCAAGGTGACTGAGTGAAGGTGTTCGGTGAATCTATCGTTAAGGCAGATTCAGTGGCCGTGTCCTTCACTCATTCACGTGCGGGACTGTCCTGTGCACACTCTGTTATCACATGGGGCGGCTCGGTGGCGCAGCGGTAGAGTTGCTGCCATACACCACCAAAGACCCGGCTTGGGTCCTGACTACGGGTGCTGTCTGCGCGGAGTTTGTACGTTCTCCCTGTGTGGGTTTTGTCCAATATTTTCGGTGTCCTCCCACACTACCAGGTTTGTAGGATGTGTCGGAAGGAACTACAGGTGCCGGTTTCAAACGTCTATCTCGGGTTGTCAGATAATTGGCTTTGGTAAAATTATAAATTGTCCCTAGTGTGTGTAAGATGGAGCTAGTGTGCGGGGATCGCTGGTTGGCGCAGACTCGGTGGGCCGAAGGGCCTGTCTCCGCACTCGGCTTGTACTCGCTAGAATTTAAAAGATTGAGGGGGGATCTTATAGAAACGTACAAAATTCTTAAGGGGTTGGACAGGCTAGATGCAGGAAGATTATTCCCGATGTTGGGGAAGTCCAGAGCTAGCGGTCACAGTTTAAGGATAAGAGGGAAATCTTTTAGGACCGAGATGAGAAAAACATTTTTCACACCGAGAGTGGTGAATCTCTGGAATTCTCTGCCACAAAAGGTAGTTGAGGCCAGTTCATTGGCTATATTTAAGAGGGAGTTAGATGTGGCCCTTGTGGCTAAAGGGATCATGGGGTATGGAGAGAAGGCAGGGATGGGATACTGAGTTGGATGATCAGCCATGATCATATTGAATGGCGGTGCAGGCTCGAAGGGCCGAATGGCCTACTCCTGCACCTATTTTCTATGTTTCTCTAAACTGAACTAAACAATGAGCGCGCTCAACTAGGACTGTCACTGTATGCCGTTGTCACCGGCAGGCGGAGCACCAAGGCAAATTCCTTGTATGTGAATAATTGGCCAATAAACGTATTCATTCACTTCATCTCACTTTGTGGAGTACTTTGTGTTTTGATGGTCACCGTGAATAGAATGTTCTACTGCAGTTGTACAGGGTCTTGGTGAGACCACACCTGGAGTATTGCGTACAGTTTTGGTCTCCTAATCTGAGGAAAGACATTCTTGCCATAGAGGGAGTACAGAGAAGGTTCACCAGACTGATTCCTGGGATGTCAGGACTTTCATATGAAGAAAGACTGGATAGACTCGGCTTGTACTTGCTAGAATTTAGAAGATTGAGGGGGGATCTTTTAGAAACTTACAAAATTCTTAAGGGGTTGGACAGGCTAGATGCAGGAAGATTGTTCCCGATGTTGGGGAAGTCCAGAACAAGGGGTCACAGTTTAAGGATAAGGGGGATGTCTTTTAGGACCGAGATGAGAGAAAAAAAAATGAGAGTGGTGAATCTCTGGAATTCTCTGCCACAGAAAGTAATTGAGGCCACAGTTCATTGACTATATTTAAGAGGGAGTTAGATGTGGCCTTTGTGGCTAAAGGGATCTGGGGGTATGGAGAGAATGCAGGTACAGGATACTGAGTTGGATGATAAGGGGGAAGTCTTTTAGGACTGAGATGAGAAAAACATTTTTCACAGAGAGGTGAATCTGTGGAATTCTCTCCCACAGAAGGTAGTTGAGGCCAGTTCATTGGCTATATTTAAGAGGGAGTTGGCTGTGGCCCTTGTGGCTAAAGGGATCAGGGGGGTATGGAGAGAAGGCAGGTACAGGATACTGAGTTGGATGATCAGCCATGATCATATTGAATGGCGGTGCAGGCTCGAAGGGCCGAATGGCCTACTCCTGCACCTATTGTCTATGTTTCTATGTTATTCTTTACGGTGCCAATGAGTTGACGTTACTTTCTCTCTCTTCTGTTTGGTGTCTCCAGGATGGGCCCATGTAGTCTGTGCCCTGTACGTTCCCGAGGTGCAGTTTGCCAACGTCATCAGCATGGAGCCCATCGTCCTCCAGTACGTTCCCCACGAACGTTTCAACAAGGTAACGGCCCCGCCATCTCACAGCATGCCTATCGCCCACCTCGCCGTAGTCTAATTGATTGAAGGACGCAGCTTGGGAACAGGCGCAAAGTTACTCTGCTTCCCAAGATGGCGCCCAAACCAGGCGACTATTTGCGCCCAGATCGACAATCACACATTACAATCAGTCCACATTCTTAAGGGGCTGTCCCACTGTGTATGAGCTAATTCAAGAGCTCTCCCAAGTTAAAAAAAAAAAAAATCAAACTCGTGGTAAGCACGTAGAATGTATGATGGAGCTCGGGGATGTCTCTTAGCGGCTCGTAACGCTAACGGCAGGTACTCGGGAAACGCGGTAAGCTCGTGAGGTTTTTTCAACAAGTTGTCCACGAGAGCCCTGAGTACCTACGAGCGGCTATTACCGCAATTCTCCGAGTTCGAATCGGGGGAAACTCGGGAGAACTCTTAGATTAACTCGTACAGTGGGACAGGCCCTTTAAAGCTCTACTCCTACAGCAACATTTGTTACTTGACCAATGACACTGTAACGGCTCGATTGTAATCGTGTGTTGTCTTTCCGCTGACTGGTTAGCGCGCGACAAAAGCCTTTCACTGTACCTCGACACACGTGACAATAAACTAAACTAAACACGCGGTCACAGGGAGTCACATACAGACTCCGTACCGACAGCAGTCAGGATTGGACCCGGAGTCAGGATTGGACCCGGATCTCTGGCGCTGTGAGGCAGCAACTCTACCGCTGTGCCACCGTGCCGTATCCTAGTGCCGTTCCATGAGGAAAGATTAGACCGTCTGGAGGTGTCTTCTTTCGTAGATGGGAGGCTGAGAAGAAACATAGAAACATAGAAAATATGTGCAGGAGTAGGCCATTCGGCCCTTCGAGCCTGCACCGCCATTCAATATGATCATGGCTGATCATCCAACAGTATCCTGTACCTGCCTTCTCACCATATCCCCTGATCCCTTTAGCCACAAGAGCCACATCTAACTCCCTCTTAAATATAGCCAATGAACTGGCCTCAACTACCTTCTGTGGCAGAGAATTCCACAGATTCACCACTCTCTGTGTGAAAAATGTTTTCCTCATCTCGGTCCTAAAAGATTTCCCCCTTATCCTTAAACTGTGGCCCCTTGTCCTGGACTTCCCCAACATCGGGAACAATCTTCCTGCATCTAGCCTGTCCAACCCCTTAAGAATGTTGTAAGTTTCTATAAGATCCCCCCTCAATCTTCTAAATTCTAGCGTGTACAAGCCGAGTCTATCCAGTCTTTCTTCATATGAAAGTCCTGCCATCCCAGGAATCTGGTGAACCTTCTCTGCACTCCCTCTATGGCAAGAATGTCCTTCGTCAGATTAGGAGACCAAAAGTGTACGCAATACTCCAGGTGTGGTCTCACCAAGACCCTGTACAACTGCAACTTACGTCGGAATGTACGTCGGAGCTCGGGGATGTCTCTTAACGGCTCGTAACGCTAACGGCAGGTACTCGGGAAACGCGGTGCTCGTGAAGTTTTCTCAACATGTTGAAAAATGTCCACGAGAGCCCCGAGTACCTACGAGCGGCCATTACCGTAATTCTCCGAGTTCGAATCGGGGGAAACTCGGGAGAACTCTTAGATTAACTCGTACAGTGGGACAGGCCCTTTAAATCTCTACTCCTACAGAAACATTTGTTACTTGACCAATGACACTGTAACGGCTCGATTGTAATCGTGTTGTCTTTCCGCTGACTGGTTAGCGCGCGACAAAAGCCTTTCACTGTACCTCGACACACGTGACAATAAACTAAACTGATCACCATTTGGCCCACCGAGTCTGGTTAGGTTAGATATAGCTCTTGGGGCTAATGGAATCAAGGGATATGGGGAGAAAGCAGGAATGTGGATGATCAGCCATGGTCATATTGAATGGCGGTGCTGGCTCGAAGGGCCGAATGGCCTACTCCTGCACCTATTGTCTACGTTTCTATGTCTACACCGACCAGCGATCACCCGTTCACACTAGTTCTATGTTATCTCACTTTCCCATCCGCTCCCTATATACTAGGGGCAATTTGTAGAGGGCCAATAAACCTGCACGCCCGCACGTCTTTGGAGTGTGGGAGGAAACCGGAGCACCCGGAGAAAACCCACGCAGTCACAGGGAGTCACATACAGACTCCGTACCGACAGCACCCGTAGTCAGGATTGAACCCGGATCTCTGGCGCTGTGAGGCAGCAACTCTACCGCTGTGCCACCGTGCCGTACCCTAGAGCCGTTCCTGTTTCTAACGGTCCATGAGGAAAGGTTAGACCGTCTGGAGGTGTCTTCTTTGGAAGACGGGAGGCTGAGAAGAGAGTAAATTGTAGTGAATGAGAATGAAAGGTACGGTGTGATGGCAAGTAGCTGGCGTGGGTCGCGGTACACATTAATAAATGTCCATGGACACAAAATGCCGGAGTAACTTGGGCAGCGTCTCTGGATGGAAGGGATGGATGACGTTTTGTGTTGAGACCCTTCTTCAGACGGCGGCACGGTGGCGCAGCGGTAGAGTTGCTGCCCTACAGTGAACGCAACGCCGGAGACCCGGGTTCGATGCCGACTCCGGGTGCTGTCTGTGCGGAGTTTGCACGTTCTCCCCCGTGACCTGCGTGGGTTTTCTCCGAGATCCTCGGTTTCCTCCCACGCTCCAGGTAAATCAACTTGGGAAATGTAAAAATCGTCCCCGGTGCGGGCAGGAGAGTGTTGGGGATCGCTGGTCGGCGCGGACACGATGGGGCAGAAGGGCCTGTTTCGGCGCTGTATCTCTAACTGTCCACTTATTTGTGCTCTGCTTGTAGACCTGCTACCTTTGTGAAGAACAGGGGCGTGAGAGTAAGGCAGCAACGGGTGCCTGCATGACCTGCAACCGCCATGGCTGCCGACAGGCATTCCACGTCACCTGGTGAGGATTCCTGCCAAACCTTCCCCAAACCTTCCCCAAACGTTTCCAGACTCTTCGGAAGCCCAGCTCCCATTACTTGATATCTGGGGCTGAGTTCCACTGGGGGGGGCAGATAGGCTGTAAATGCTTCCAGAAGGTGGGGGGGACATACAGGGCCTCGTGTTAGCGGAGAAGGTGGATGTGGGGAGGAGGTTTCCCACTTGCGGGACAATCGCAAACAGAAAGGGCTGGACATGAATCCAAAAAGCGATTGGAGGTTGATTTCATAAATTCTAGGATCAGAATCGGGCCATTCGGCCCATCAAGTCTACTCCTCCATTTATTCATGGCCTACCTGTCCCTCACACCCTCGTAACCCCTGACAACCATACTAATCAATAATCTATCAATATCTGCCTTCAAAATATCAATGGACTTGGCCTCCACAGCCTACTGTGGCAACGAACTGTACCTCAGTACAAGTGACGACAATATCATTAAACCAAACCAAACTAAACCAACTTTGCTAGACTTTACCTTGCACTAAACGTTATTCCCTTTATCCTGTATCTGTACACTGTGGCTGGCTTGATGCTAATCCTGTATTGACTGATCAGCATGCAACAAAACAGCTCTCCACTGTCCCTCCGTGCATGTGACCATAAAATGAACTAAACTAAACAGTAAATGGAAGATAGACACAACAAGCTGGAGTCACTCAGCGGGGACAGGCAGCATCTCTGGAGAGAAGGCATGTGTGACCAGACTGATTCCTGGGATGTCAGGACTTTCATATGAAGAAAGACTGGATAGACTCGGCTTGTGCTCGCTAGAATTTAGAAGATTGAGGGGGGATCTTATAGAAACTTACAAAATTCTTGAGGGGTTGGACAGGCTAGAGGCAGGAAGATTGTTCCCGATGTTGGGGAAGTCCAGGACAGGGGGTCACCGTTTAAGGATAAGGGGGAGATCTTTTAGGACTGAGATGATGAAAACATTTTTCACACAGAGAGTGGTGAATCTCTGGAATTCTCTGCCACAGAAGGTAGTTGAGGCCACAGTTCATTGGCTATATTTAAGAGGGAGTTAGATGTGGCCCTTGTGGCTAATGGGATCAGGGGGTATGGAGAGAAGGCAGGTACAGGATACTGAGTTGGATGATCAGCCATGATCATATTGAATGGCGGTGCAGGCTCGAAGGGCCGAATGGCCTACTCCTGCACCTATTTTCTATGTTTCCATGTGACATTTCGGATGTCTGAAGAAGGGTCTCGACTGGTTGCTTCTCTCCAGAGATGCTGCCTGTCCCGCTGAGTTAAACTGAACCATGGTGCAGGAAGAGGGAGATTGTAAACTGCAATGGACGTAACCGATAAGTTTACTTATGGTTCCAATCGAATGAACTGGAACGGACTAGAATCCAAAATATCGGTAAATCATCTTCTGGGATTTAAGATTCCATTAGACACTAATGCTGTCAACTGGGATTTAAAAAATCCGATGGTGTAGGTTTACCCCTGTGGAACAGCCTGCCGTGTGTTGTCTGAATCTCGATCCTTTGTATTCACTGTGTTCTGATTTGGAACCAGGCCAGAAATGTTTAGCCTTCAGCTGTTTGTAATCGAATCATTAGTAGGTGAGTGCTGTATTCGAGATTAAGATTCATTTGCGGGGAACTTTAAAGGAAGCCAAATTTTTCCCCCCCCCCCCCCCCCCCCCCCCCACCAATTATATCCGGGGCTGGGCACGTCAATTATAGGCATGGCATTTCTGAATCGGTTAGGCGATATCTCTTTCTTCTATTAATCCATCTGTCAGGGGTGTGCAGTTGGGTCCCGCTAGGTTTTTTACAGCCCAGTGTTGTCTCTGACCAGCCACGGTCATCGTCTTGTTGAGAGGGGAATGTTTATGTACCAGTGGCGCAGCATAGAAACATAGAAACATAGACAATAGGTGCAGGAGCAGGCCATTCGGCCCTTCGAGCCTGCACCGCCATTCAATATGATCATGGCTGATCATCCAACTCAGTATCCTGTACCTGCCTTCTCTCCATACCCCCTGATCCCTTTAGCCACAAGGTCCACATCTCTCTTAAATATAGCCAATGAACTGTGGCCTCAACTACCTACTGTGGCAGAGAATTCCAGAGATTCACCACTCTCTGTGTGAAAAATGTTTTTCTCATCTCGGTCCTAAAAGATTGCCCCCTTATCCTTAAACTGTGACCCCTTGTTCTGGACTTCCCCAACACCGGGAACAATCTTCCTGCATCTAGCCTGTCCAAACCCTTAAGAATTTTGTAAGTTTCTATAAGATCCCCCCTCAATCTTCTAAATTCTAGCGAGTACAAGCCGAGTCTATCCAGTCTTTCTTCACATGAAAGTCCTGCCATCCCAGGAATCAATCTGGTGAACCTTCTCTGTAATCCCTCTATGGCAAGAATGTCTTTCCTCAGATTAGGAGACCAAAACTGTACGCAATACTCCAGGTGTGGTCTCACCAAGACCCTGTACAACTGCAGTAGAACCTCCCTGCTCCTGTACTCAAATCCTTTTGAGTATAGGAGCGGTAGAGTTGCTGCTGCCTCTCAGCGCCAGAGACCCAGGTTCGATCCTGACTACAGATGCTTCCTGTACAAAGTCTGTACATTCTCCCCGTGACCTGTGTGGGTTTTCACCGGGAGCTCCGGTTTCCTCCCACACTCCAAAGACGTACAGGTTTGTAGGGTAATTGGCTTTGGTAAAATCGCCCCTAGTGTGTGTTAGTGTACGGGGATCGCTGGTCGGCGCGGACTCGATGGGTCCCACTGTGTCTCTAAACTAATATCTAAACTAGACTCTCACCTCAACCCTCCTCTTCATCATCACTTGTTCCTGGCATTCCTTCCCAATATTCCTTCACTCCTCCTCCTCCTCCTTCCACAAGATGAGGAAAAAATACTGCAGATGATGGGAATCTGAAATAAAAACGGAGAATACTGGACATACGTAACCCATGGGACTGCAGACGGAGAGAAGGATATGGAGTTCTCCGTTTTGGTCGATGACCTTTCAAGATGTTTTTAGTGTTAGTTTTAGTATTAGAGATACAGCAATGAAACAGGCCCTTCGGCCCACCCCGTCTATGGCAACCATTGATCACCCTTAGTTCAACGTTATCCCACTCTCTGATCCATTCCATTCACACCGAAGCTAATTTACCCTACAAAACCCATCGTTGCTGGAATGGGAGGGGAAAACGGAACAGCTGCAGAAAACCCTGGCGGTCACAGGGAGAACGTGCAAACTCCACACAGTGGTCCGGGTCTCCGGCGCTGTGAGGCAGCGACTCTAGCACCACCCCACCGTGCATGGTTACAAGGATAGGCATATAGTAGTGCAAGGGAATAGAGGGATATGGATCACTTGCAGGCAGATGAGGTCAGTTTAACTTGGCATCATGTACGGCACAGACATTGTGGGCCGAAGGGCCCGTTCCTGCGCTATGTTGTTCCATGTTCTATGGGGTTTTTTGGAATCAAAAAATAATTAATTTAATTACTTTCACGGTACATAACAAAACCGTTGTAACCCCCCCCCCCCCCCCACCATAGCACAAAATCACCAAATTATCGACATTTTCAAACAGCCATGTTACAATCCTTACAAATAATAATAATGATAAATTTTATTTTTGAGCGCCTTTCAAAAATCTCAAGGACAACTTACAGAGATTAACAAGAATAACTAAATAGACTAAATAACTACCATAGACATAGAAACATGGAAACATAGAAGATAGGTGCAGGAGTAGGCCATTCGGCCCTTCAAGCCTGCACCGCCATTCAATATGATCATGGCTGATCATCCAACTCAGTATCCCGTACCTGCCTTCTCTCCAAACCCCCTGATCCCTTTAGCCACAAGGGCCACATCTAACTCCCTCTTAAATATAGCCAATGAACTGTGTACCTTCTGTGGCAGAGAGCTCCAGAGATTCACCACTCTCTGCGTGAAAAATGTTTTCCTCATCTCGGTCCTAAAGGATTTCCCCTCTATCCTTAAGCAGTGACCCCTTGTCCTGGACTTCCCCAACACCGGGAACAATCTTCCTGCATCTATCCTGTCCAACCCCTTAAGAATTTTGTAAGTTTCTATAAGATCCCCCCTCAATCTCCTAAATTCTAGCGAGTGCAAGCCGAGTCTATCCAGTCTTTCTTCATAAGAAAGTCCTGACATCCCAGGAATCAGTCTGGTGAACCTTCTCTGCACTCCCTCTATGGCAAGAATGTTCTTCCTCAGATTTGGAATGTCCTTCTTCAGATTCAGATTACCATACAACGATGTCCCTCTCTAACACCACGCGGGCGCGGACGTAACCCCGGTGAAGGGGCAAGCATCTGGCTCGGGCATCGAGCTTGGCCAGGCCTAGGAGCAACCCAACCAGGACATCTCCGGCGCTGTGTTGGGTGTGATTGACGTGTGATATGTTTTTTTTCTCCAGCGCCCAGATGGCCGGCCTGTTGTGTGAGGAGCAAGGCTCCGAGATCGACAATGTGAAGTATTGTGGCTACTGCAAGTACCATTTCAACAAAGTGGTGAGTCAGTCCCATCACTCGGCAGTGTGCTGTCCGTTATGCTTCCAGCTTTCTCCTCTTCCCGTCCCTCCACGCACACGTGGGCTGACCCCAAATACTCCTCGCTAGCATAGATTCTGCAGGTCGCTTCTATTCCCTTGATCATTTCCCTCAGTTCGATCAAGGGAATTTGGTCAACGGCAGATGAACCTAGTGGTGACCGAGGCCATTGTTCCTGCTTCTCTGGCCTGAATGTCATCAATATGAGCAAATGTAGGGGGTTGGACAGGCTAGATGCAGGAAGATTGTTCCCGATGTTGGGGAAGTCCAGGACAAGGGGTCACAGTTTAAGGATAAGGGGGAAATCTTTTAGAACCGAGATGAGGAAAACATTTTTCACCCAGAGAGTGGTGAATCTCTGGAAATCTCTGCCACAGAAGGTAGTTGGGGCCAGTTCATTGGCTATATTTAAGAGGGAGTTAGATGTGGCCCTTGTGGCTAAAGGGATCAGGGGCTATGGAGAGAAGGCAGGTACAGGATACTGAGTTGGATGATCAGCCATGATCATATTGAATGGCGGTGCAGGCTCGAAGGGCCGAATGGCCTACTCCTGCACCTATTTTCTATGTTTCTATGTACCCAGTGTTTCACTTCCTTTTCCGTTTCAATCCTAAACGAGGTGACCCAAGATTGGATTTTGGGCAGGCTTGGCTTAGTGACCCGATATTTATTCGTTGCATTAACCTTGCTGACCATTGAGTGGACACATAAACCGTGGGATGTGTTTCATTGTCCTCATAAGCTGCCTGGTAGAAATGACCTATCGTGTGTGTACGTGAGTCCTTAATTTTTCGGGAGCTCTGGTCTATTGGAGAAACCTCACAATGTTTAGATAAAACTCTGACACCATGTGCAATGTACTAATGATACAGAGTCATTATATATCAGAACAAGTACTTTAATCAGAATACATACAGAGGCCATTGAAATGAGTAGTGTAGTCTCCGAATCGTAAGTTGAACGGCTGCCCGCATGTGGAAAACCTGACGTGGATTATGGATGTGTTCAAGAAGGAACTGCAGATGCTGGAAGATCGAAGGTACACAAAAATGCTGGAGAAACTCAGCGGGTGCAGCAGCATCTATGGAGCGAAGGAAATAGGCGACGTTTCGGGCCGAAACCCTTCTTCAATTATGGATTATGGATTATGGATCAGGTCATCGGCAGCAAAACCAGACACGGCTCAAAGCAGCAATACTGTTTGATCTACAAACAGTACATGAAAGGACTTTGATCTTGGCAACCGTGGCCTTGGTTTGGTGACAGAACCGGGCATTGTGAACGAGATTCTATTCCCTGGAGCGCAGGAGGGTGAGGGGCGATCTAATAGAGGTGTACAAGATCGCGAGAAGAATAGATCGGGTGACTGCTTTACAGCGCCAGAGTCCCAGGTTCGATCCTGACTACGGGCGCTGTCTGTACATAGTTTGTACGTTCTCCCCGTGACCTGCGTGGGTTTTCTCCGAGATCTTCGGTTTCCTCCCACACTCCAAAGATTTACAGGTTTGTAGGTTTATTGGCTTAATGGTGTGAATGTAAAATTGTCCCTAGTGTGTGTGTGTGTGTGTGTGTGTAGGGTTGTATTAGTTCGTGTGTGGGCATCGCTGGTCGGTGCGGACTCGGTGGGTCAAAGACCTTGTTTCAACGGTGTTTCATTAAACTAAGCTAAATTAAACACACCTGTCTTCTCCAGAGGAGGGGAATTAAGAACCAAAGGACATAGATTTAAGCTGGAAAGATTTAATAGGAAACATAGAAATATAGAAACATAGAAAATAGGTGCAGGAGTAGGCCATTTGGCCCTTCGAGCCTGCACCGCCATTCAATATGATCATGGCTGATCATCCAACTCAGTATCCTGTACCTGCCTTCTCTCCATACCCCCTGATCCCTTTAGCCACAAGGGCCACATCTAACTCCCTCTTAAATATAGCCGATGAACTGGCCTCAACTACCTTCTGTGGCAGAGAATTCCACAGATTCACCACTCTGTGTGAAAAATGTTTTTCTCATCTCGGTCCTAAAAGATTTCCCCCTTATCCTTAAACTGTGACCCCCTTGTCCTGGACTTCCCCAACATCGGGAACAATCTTCCTGCATCTAGCCTGTCCAACCCCTTAAGAATTTTGTACGTTTCTATAAGATCCCCCCTCAATCTTCTAAGTTCCAGCGAGTACAAGCCGAGTCTATCCAGTCTTTCTTCATATGAAAGTCCTGACATCCCAGGAATCAGTCTGGTGAACCTTCTCTGTACTCCCTCTATGGCAAGAATGTCTTTCCTCAGATTTGGAGACCAAAACTTTACACAATACTCCAGGTGTGGTCTCACCAAGACCCTATACAACTTTTCCACGTTGAGGGTGGTGGGTGTATGAAACTGTGCCAGTCGAAGTAGTTGAGGCTGGGACTGTTGCAAAGTTTAAGAAACATTTAGACGGGTACATGGATAGGACAGGTTTAGAGGGATATGGGCGAAATACAGGCAGGTGGGACGAGTGTAGATGGTGCGTGTTGGTCGGTTGGGGAAAGTTGGGAGGCAGCTCTATGACTTAATACCTTAATTTCAAAACAAAAGCATCTTAAGGAGGAGTGAGAGGCAGAGGTTTGAAAAGAGGGAAGAGCGTGGTGTGGAGTTTTGTCCGAGGCACGACTTGTAAGGGAAGGGGGAGGGCGGGCGGCAAGGAATGTGGGGAAGGGATGGGAAGACAGAATAGGTGCAGAGATGATGAAGAATTGTGAGGTTGAAGAGGATACGGAAGTGGCGCAGCTGTATCATAGTGCCAAAGACCCAGGTTCGATCCTGACCTTGGGTGCTGTTGGTGTGGAGGTTGCACGTTCTCCCAGCGGCTGCATGCGTTTCCTCCCGATGCTCCCGTTTCCTCCCGCATCCCAAAGACGTGTGGGCTTGTAGCTTAACTAGCCCTCTGTAAATTGCCCCCCCCCCCCCCAGTGTGTCGGGAGTGGATGAGAAGGTGAGATAACAGAGAATTGGCATGAACGGGCGTTCGATGATTGGCGTGGACCCGGTGGACCGAAGGGCCCGTGTGAATGCCGTATCTCGACATCCAAGCTAAACGACCAAGTACAGAGAAGGTTCACCAGACTGATTCCTGGGATGTCAGGACTTTCATATGAAGAAAGACTGGATAGACTCGGCTTGTACTCGCTTGAATTTAGAAGATTGAGGGGGAATCTTATAGAAACTTACAACATTCTTAAGTGGTTGGACAGGCTAGATGCAGGAAGATTGTTCCCGATGTTGGGGAAGTCCAGGACAAAGGGTCACAGTTTAAGGATAAGGGGGAAATCCTTTAGGACCGAGATGAGAAAAACATTTTTCACACAGAGAGTGGTGAATCTCTGGAACTCTCTGCCACAGAAGGTAGTTGAGGCCAGTTCATTGGCTATATTTAAGAGGGAGTTAGATGTGGCCCTTGTGGCTAAAGGGATCAGGGGGTATGGAGAGAAGGCAGGTACAGGATACTGAGTTGGATGATCAGCCATGATCATTAGGGCTTTATTCTTTGGAGCGCAGAAGGTTAAGGGGGGACTTGATAGAGGTTTTTAAAATGATGAGAGGGATAGACAGAGTTGACGTGGATAAGCTTTTCCCACTGAGAGTAGGGAAGATTCAAACAAGGGGACATGACTTGAGAATTAAGGGACAGAAGTTTAGGGGTAACATGAGGGGGAACTTCTTTACTCAGAGAGTGGTGGCTGTGTGGAATGAGCTTCCAGTGAAGGTGGTGGAGGCAGGTTCGTTTTTATCATTTAAAAATAAATTGGATAGTTATATGGACGGGAAAGGAATGGAGGGTTATAGTCTGAGCAAGGGTAGATGGGACTAGGGGAGAATACGTGTTCGGCACGGACTAGAAGGGTCGAGATGGCCTGTTTCCGTGCTGTAATTGTTATATGGTTATATTATATATGGTTATATGATCATATTGAATGGCGGTGCAGGCTCGAAGGGCCGAATGGCCTACCCCTGCACCTATTTTCTATGTGGCTATGTTTCTAAACTTAATTTACTTTTACTTGGTGATAATTACTTTGAAGAAGTTCTCTCCCTCTCCCTGACAAAGTGTGAAGAATGGTCCCGACCCGAAACGTCACCCATCCTTTTCAAGTCCAGCACCTTGTGTCTGTGAACCAAGTGCTGGAGTAACTCAGCACGTCCCATTCACCCATCCACGGGTGAACATTGGGGAACACCAGTGAGGAGGTTGACTGGACTTTGCTGCCTTCCCTCACAGTGGGGAACTTTGGTGCCTCTGTGTGGATGTTTGGTTGGTGGACTATCCTGTTCTGTGTTTTTATTTTATTTAAATTTTATTTTTTGTATGACTGTAAGGGAAAGATGGTCAATTAGCCTCTGGCTATAATCTTGCATATTTACTTGCAAATGTTCATTAAGTTTCACTGCCCCTGTTTAAAAATAAACAAATTACGAATTACAAAGTCAGGCAGCTCCTCTGGAGAATGTGGATGGGTAACGTTCTGGGGCGGGACCCCTCAGATTGTGCGAGCGAGAACGAAAGCTGGAAGAGAGGAGGTGCGAGACGATACATGTCTCGCCCCTCCTCGTCACACCTGCAACGCCACACAGTGAAATTCATTTTGCATAAACCATCCTTAAATTCTGGAAAAACGCTCCTATACCAACAATAAATATGTGGATTTCAAGTATGTTTGAAACATTACACCTGGAAGATATGAGACTCCTCCTTGCAGGCAAATCAGACCACTTCCAAAAGACGTGGTCTGAATTTATCAACTTACTACAAGTATAAGGTGCAACAGTACTTTAAAAAAGAAATGGTGTCAGGATCTGGTAAGGGGGGGATGAAAAATACGAAGTTGGTATATCCCTTTTTGCACAGTTTTCATAATAGTGCTTGTGATTCTTTTTCTTTCTTTTCTGTGGCCTATATCTAAACTTTTTTCCTTAATTCTTTGTTTGATGGGTTTTTCTTTTTGATCAACACGACTCTCTCTCACTTTCTTTACTTTCCTTATTTCTATCTTTCCTTAAAGCTTAAAAAACGAAGGGGTAACAAGATTCAAACAGGAGGACATGACTTGAGAATTAAGGGACAGAAGTTTAGGGGTAACATGAGGGGGAACTTCTTTACTCAGAGAGTGGTAGCGGTGTGGAATGAGCTTCCAGTGGAAGTGGTGGAGGCAGGTTCGATTTTATCATTTAAAAATAAATTGGATAGGTGTATGGACGGGAAAGGAATGGAGGGTTATGGTCTGAGCGCAGGTAGATGGGACTAGGGGAGAATAGGTGTTCGGCACGGACTAGAAGGGCCGAGTTGGCCTGTTTCCGTGCTGTAATTGTTATATGGTTATATATGTGGCTTGTACTACCGCAACTTACTGTACTTCTAATAAATTTTTTTAAATTAAAAATTTAAAAAAATCATCCGTGCGGGCGCCATGTTTGGCGCCATTATTCAAAGTCTAAAGTCCAGTCAGCCCGCGCGCCCGATTTACTGGAGCAGTTCCCGCGAACCCACGTCCCTCTCCTCTCCTGGCACGGCCATCTTTGTGTCCCAGTGGCGCCTCCTGCAGTTGGAGGCGTTGCCCCGGTTCACCCTCCGAACGTCTCCAGCCCCCTGGCGGTGATGCCGACCGACGAGCCTTCGGGTGGGCTCCCGGACCCTCCCAGTTGTGAATGGTCTCAGAGTCCAAGATATTGTTCAAGTCAAGTCACTTTTATTTCTACAGCACATTTAAAAAACAACTCTCGTTGACCAAAGTGCTTTACATTGGTGGAAGTACTAACGTCATACAACAGTGGTTCGTAGATTACGTACATACATCACTACATGCGTATAGCCCTCCCTCAGAGGACGTCAAGAAAGGCTTGAGATTAAAGATGAGTTTTGAGTCTCGACTTAGAAACATAGAACCATAGAAAATAGGTGCAGGAGTAGGCCATTCGGCCCTTCGAGCTTGCACCGCCATTCAATATGATCATGGCTGATCATCCAACTCAGTATCCTGTACCTGCCTTCTCTCCATACCCCCTGATCCCTTTAACCACAAGGGCCACATCTAACTCCCTCTTAAATATAGCCAATGAACTGGCCCCAACTACCTTCTGTGCCAGAGAATTCCAGAGACTCACCACTCTCTGTGTGAAAAATGTTTTCCTCATCTCGGTCCTAAAAGACTTCCCCCTTATCCTTAAACTGTGAGCCCTTGTCCTGGACTTCCCCAACATCGGGAACAATCTTCCTGCATCTAGCCTGTCCAACCCCTTAAGAATGTTGTAAGTTTCTATAAGATCCCCCCTCAATCTTCTAAATTCTAGCGAGAGACTTAAAGGTGTCGATGGAGGGAGCAGTTCTGATGGGAAGAGGGATGCTGTTCCACAGTCTAGGAGCTGCAACCGCAAAGGCAACTGCAGTCGCTTGCAAGTGAAAAATGGTGCGTGGGAATGAATCAATTCCCCTGTGAGTAACGGGCAAATGTCCTGTATGCGTAACGTCTGCACGGATTGGGGTGAGGGTGTGGGTCCCAGTTGTGGACCATATTTTTGTCCAACCATCTTCTGCATGTATCCCTGTAGGGCAACATGGAGGGAACTGAGGTCGAAGCACAAGCTTGATTCAGGAAACCCGGCTCCAAACGTAGACAGACATTTCTGGAGAAACTCAGCGGGTACGGCAGCATCTATGGAGCGAAGGAAATCGGCAACGTTTCGGTCCCGAAACGTTGCCTATTTCCTTCGCTCCATAGATGCTGCTGTACCCGCTGAGTTTCTCCAGCAATTTTGTCAACCTTCGATTTTCCAGCATCTGCAGTTCTTTCTTGAACTTGACTCCAAAGGTGCATGGGGATTGCTGGTCGGCGAGGACCCGGTGGGCCGAAGGGCCTGTTTCAGCGCCATATCTTCAAACTACAGTAAAAGTGATACACTGAATTGGATATCTGTTTGCCTGATTCAATGGAGTGTACTTTAGATTTTAGAGAAACAGGCCCTTCGGCCCGCAGAGTCCGTGGCGACCCTATATACTAGCACTATCCTACATATTGTTATCAGGCAACTGAGCCATCCAATCAGCAACTAGAGACTGGCCCTGCACTGCTCTCTGCCTCATCGGAGACCCTCAGACGATCTTTAATCATATTTTACTGGACTTTATCTTGCATTAGACGTTATTCCCTTTATCATGGATCTGTATCATGTCTCTGTCGATTGTGAACATGTATATTCTTGCCGCTGACTGGTTAGCACGCAACATACAATATTTCCATTGGACAATAAACTTTAAAAAAACTAGGGACAAATTACGATTTTACCGAAGCCAATTAATCTACAAACCTGCACGTCTTTGGAGTGTGGGAGGAAACCGACACTGTCACAGGAGAGTGTAGAGACTCCAGGCAGGCAACGCCCATAGTCAGGATCGAACCCAGATCTCTGGTGATGTAAAACAGCAACTTATCCATGTGCCACTCACTGTGCTGTCCCCAGCAAGGACTCAACATCATCTCCTCCCTTCTCTATACTCCTTTCCCTCTCTCCTTCTCCCCTCTCTCCTCCCCTCTCTTTCCTTCCCCTTTCCTCTCTCCCCCCCCCTCCGCTCACTCCCTCCTCCCCCTCCCATCTCTCCCTCCTCCCCCTCCCCCTCCCCCCTCTCCTTTCTCTCTCCTTCCTTCCCTCTCTCTCCCCTTTCCCTCCCTCTCCCTCCCCTCTCTCCTTCTCCCTTTCCCTCCATCTCTCTCCCCCTCCACACTCTCTCCCCCCCTCCCCTCTCTCCCCCCTCTCCCTCCCCTCCCCTTTCCCTCCCTCTCTCCCTCCCCCTCCCCGCTCTCTCTGTCTCCCCCTCCCCTCTCCCTCCATCCCCCTTTCCCTCTCTCCTTCTCCCCTCCCCCCCCCCCCCCCCCCCTGCTTCTCCTCCCCCTCCCCTCTCTCGGGCAAGTGCTTGCTTATCGCCAGGCAGGATGACAAATGCTGACACTATTTGGAGGAATTGCCTGAATGGGAGTTGCAGGAAAGTCACTTGAGAATATAAATGGGGGTATGTTTCAAAGTATCTAGCTGGTGGATGTGTCTCCCTGGAGACTCGGAGCTGACATTCCCCACCATCTGTAGTGCAACCTGTTTATTGTCTTGAAGCTTGTATCTGGGCCCATTTATTATCTTTGAATTCCATAATGCCAAACCATTTCCTATTTGCCTTGTACAGACTGCCAGATGGCTGGAGGTGCTGGAAGCCTGCAGCACATACACAAGGGAGTTTAGCGTAACTACAGCCAGCAAGCACAGCAATGCTTCACAACCCACCAGCCCGGAGATTGCACCTTTAATAACGCACTTCTTTGTCCCCTTTAACTTTCATACATTCATAAGTGATATGGAGCAGAATTAGGCCCTGAAACATCACCTATACCTTCTCTACAGAAGTGCTGCCTGACCCACTGAGTTACTCCAGCATTTTGTGTCTGCCTACCATTTCAGGGTTCACCTCCTCTGTGGGACCAGCGTCTAGCTCCCGTGCCCGGCGTGAAAGGTGGCGTCTCTGAGTGTTCTGCGTGCCCTGGGTCCGAGGGCTCAGCTGGCGTTTTGGTTCCCGTAATCCCCCAACCCGGGCGAGAGCACTCGAGGATGTTGCCCGGGCTCGAGGGACCGAGCAGCAGGGAGAGGTTGAGTCGGCTGGGACTCTATTCCTTGGCGCGCAGGAGGATGAGGGGTGATCGTATATAGTTGTCACAGAATCATGAGAGGAATAGGTCGGGTGGATGCACAGAGTCTCTTGCCCAGAGTAGGGGAATCAAGGTCCTGAGGACTTGTGTTAAAGGTGAAGGGGAAAAGATTTAATAGGAATCTGAGGGGTAACCTTTCCACACAAAGGGTGGTGGGTGTATGGAACAAGCTGCCAAAGGAGATAGTTGGGGCAGGGACTATCGCAAAGGTTAAGAAACATTTAGACAGGTACATGGATTCAGATTCAGATTCAATCTTTGGTGTCATTGTGCAGTCTACAGTACAGAGACAACAAAATGCAGTTAGCATCTCACCCAGAAGAGCGACATAGAATATGAGCAATAAATATATATATGTACATACAGTATTAGTAGTGCAATTTTTCTGGGGGAAGGAGTGTCCGGGGGGGTGGGGGGTGACTGGCAATCACCAAGGTGCAGAGTTAAGTTGTGTAACAGCAACAGGGAAGAAGCTGTTCCTGGATAGGTGAGGTTTGGAGGGATATGGGGCAGGTGGGACTGGTGTAGCTGGGACATGTTGGCCGGTGTGGGCAAGTTGGGCCGAAGGGCCTGTTTCCACGCTGTATCACTCTATGATTCATTAGACATGTTAGAGACCAGATTAATGTGATAGAACCGTAGCCAAATCACATGGGGCACAGACATGGTGAACGCACGGAGCGTTGTGGAATCAAGAATGAGAGGGCACAGGTTTAAGAATTTAAGAACAGAATTTCTCCTCATTGGCTCCAAATCAACACTTACCAAAATTAACAACCCCACTCTCACTATTGACGGCACCACTGTCTCCCCATCTCCTCAGGCCCGCAACCTTGGCGTGATCTTTGACTCAACCCTCTCCCTTGAGCCTCACATCCGCCATGTTGTCAAAACATCATTTTTTCACCTCCGCAACATTGCCAAAATCAGACCCTCTCTCACACCCCCTGCTGCTGAAAGACTCATCCATGCCTTCATCTCCTCCCGACTGGACTACTGTAACTCTCTTCTCTTTGGCATTAATTCCAGCAACATCAACCGACTCCAGCTGGTCCAGAACGCAGCCGCCCGACTCATTACCCACACCAAATCCTGGCACCACATCACCCCAGTCCTCAAAGAACTTCACTGGCTTCCCATTTCCCACCGGATCATCTACAAAATCCTGGTCCTCACCTACAAAGCCCTCAACCACTTGCCCCCCCCTTATCTCACTGACCTCCTCTCCCCCTACCAACCCTCACGGTCCCTCAGATCCATTTCAGCCGGTCTCCTCTCCATTCTGAAATCCAACCTCTGCACTTTTGGAGACAGAGCCTTCTCCAGGGCAGCTCCCAGGCTCTGGAACTCCCTCCCACAATTGATCCGAACTTCTGAGTCCCTCACCATCTTCCAGTCCCGCCTCAAGACCCATCTCTTCACCTCTGCATACCCTTAGTCCCACGTCCCCCTCCCCTTTGCATCTCCCCTTACTGCTCTATTTTGTTCTTGACTCACCATGTAAAGCGACTTTGAGTCCTTGAAAAGCGCTATACAAATAAAATGTATTATTATTATTATTAAGATAAGATGAGAAAGGTTTTATAGCATACTCGGGGGCAATGTTTTTTTCACAGAGGGTGGTACGTATATGGAATAAGCTACCAGAGCAAGTGGTTGAACCAGGAATAATACTTTATTTTAGTTTATTATCACGTGGACCGAGGTATAGTAAAAAGCTTTTCTGTTGCATGCTCTCCAGTCAGCTGAAAGATCAGCGGATGGGATAATGGCAAGGAGGCAGGAGAATGGGATTGAAAGGGAAAGATAGATCAGGCATGGTTGAATGACGGAGTAGACGAGATGGGCCAAACGGCCTAATTCTGCTCCTATAACTTATGAACGTATATGAACTACACATGATAACATATAAGATTGTTAAGGGCTTGGACACGCTAGAGGCAGGAAACATGTTCCCGATGTTGGGGGATTCCAGAACCAGGGGCCACACACAGTTTAAGAATAAGGAGTAAGCCATTTTGAACGGAGACGAGGAAACACTTTTTCTCACAGAGAGTGGTGAGTCTGTGGAATTCTCTGCCTCAGAGGGCGGTGGAGGCCGGTTCTCTGGATGCTTTCAAGAGAGAGCTAGATAGGGCTCTTAAAAATAGCGGAGTCAGGGGATATGGGGAGAAGGCAGGAACGGGGTACTGATTGGGGATGATCAGCTATGATCACATTGAATGGCGGTGCTGGCTCGAAGGGCCGAATGGCCTACTCCTGCACCTATTGTCTATTGTCTATTGATTACAATCAAACCGCCCACAGTGTACAGATACAGGTTAAACTGTCATGTTGCCACTTGCGAGCGGAGCACCAAGGCAAATTCCTTGTATGTGAATACTTGGCCAATAAACTTATTCATTCGTTCGTTCATAGGCTCACGGATCAGAAAGGTTTGGAGGGATATCAGCCAAATGGGACTCGCTTGGATGGGTATTTGGGTTAGCATGGGCAGGTTGTTTCTGGGCTGTACGCCTCTGACCATGACTGTATGGCACTCTGCTGGGTGAATTATCACGTGGATAAACCAAACTAAACTTGAAAAAGCTGGTACTGGTGTAACGAACAGAGTGACCACTTATGATGTGTATTTACGTAACGGGCAGAATGTAGACCCTCAATTCTACAGTTGGTTTGCAGTGGGCCGTTTTGACCTTGTTTGCCTGGCCGTTTTTTGGGGGGGGATCAATTTCTAGGGGACCCAGTGGAGGGAGAAGGTGTGAAGACTGACTATGGATATCGATCGTCATTGAGAGCTCTTTGCTGGCTCTCCGTCTAGCATCCTGAGTTAATGCTGGCACCAGAGATGACTATGGCTTACGGCTTTATCTCTGCGGTCCTGAGCTGAGGTGGGCTCGTACCACAGATGCCAGAACCACCACCTACGTCTGATCTTCCACTTTATCGATAATTTGGATGAGAACGTATAAAACATGATTAGTAAGTTTGCAGATGACTCTAAAGTGGGTGGTATTGTAGATAGTATCAATGGTTGGCAAATATTGCAGCAGGATCTTGATCGGTTGGGCGGGTGGGCCGAGGAATGGTTGTTGGAATTTAATACAGAGATGTGCAAGATGGTGAATTTTGGGAAGTCTAACCAGGGCAGGACTTACGCAGTAAACGGCAGGGCTCTGAGGAGTGTTGTGGAGCAGAGGGATCTAGGAGTGCAGGTACATAGATCCTTGAAGGTGGCTTCACAGGTAGGTAGGGTGGTCAAGAAGGCTTTTGGCACATTTACCTTCATCAGTCACAAAGCACCGAGTTTAGAAGTTGGGAGGTCAATAGACAATGGGTGCAGGAGTAGGCCATTCGGCCCTTCGAGCCAGCACCGCCATTCAATGTGATCATGGCTAATCATCCCCAATCAGTACCCCGTTCCTGCCTCCTCCCCATATCCCCTGACGACGCTATTTTTAAGAGCCCTCTCTCTTGAAAGCATCCAGAGAACCTGCCTCCACCGCCCTCTGAGGCAGACAATTCCACAGACTCACCACTCTCTGTGAGTTAAAAGTGTTTCCTCGTCTCCGTTCTAAATGGCTTACTCCTTATTCTTAAACTGTGGCCCCTGGTTCTGGACTCCCCCAACTTCGGGAGCATGTTTCCTGCCTCTAGTGTGTCCAAGCCCTTAACAATCTTGCAACGGTCATGTTACAGTTGTACAAGACATTGTTGAGGCCACATTTAGTCATGTGTTCAGTTTTAAACAATCTCCCTGTTATAAGAAATATGTTGTTCAGCTGGAAAGAGAACAGAGAGGATTTACGAGAATGTTGCCAGGAATCGAGGGCCTAAACTATAGGGAGAGGTTGAGCAAGCTCGGACTTTATTCCTTGGAGCGCAGAAGGATGAGGGATGATCTTATAGAGATATAGGATTGGAATAGATAGGCTAAATGCACAGTCTTTTACCCAGAGTAGGGGAATCAAGAACTTTGTTGCATAAAGGGTGGGAGATATGTGGAACGAGCTGTCACAGAAGGTAGTTGACGTCAGTTCCATTTTAACGTTAGAGAAACATTTGGATAGATACATGGATAGGATAGGTTTCGAGGGACCTTTTTTTTAGCATGATAAAAGATTTAACTTTGAGACTCTTTTTGAATTCAGCAGAAGAAATGTCGGCATGCGTCTAACACAACCTATAACCAAGGCCTCAGTGATTCATTTTCTCCACTCGCAAGATAAACTGAGCTCCCTGAATGAGAGAAACAGAGAAGGGTTTGTGTTAATCTTGTATTAACCTCAAAGTTGGGGCACATCGAATTGATAGATAGGGCTCTTAAAAAATAGCGGAGTCAGGGGATATGAGGAGAAGGCAGGAACGGGGTACTGATTGGGGATGATCAGCCATGATCACATTGAATGGCGGTGCTGGCTCGAAGGGCCGAATGGCCTACTCCTGCACCTATTGTCTATTGTCTATTGATAGACGGAGGCCAGACTGTGGCAAACTGTTGTGAAAATAAGGGAGATTGGAGATGACTGAAGAAACACGCACATGTTAACAATCCAGTGGTTGCATATCTCATGGATAAAAGAGCGACAGAAGGTTTAGGGTCAATAGTGACACCCCCCCCCCTCCTCCCCCCCCCCCCTCTCCTCAGACCACCCTAACCCCTGGCAACACCTGCGGTTGTCAGTGTTTTTCCTCGCACATACTCTAGTCTTTGGCCCCAGGAGAGCGTTCTACGAAGGGAAAGACTAAACAGACATTCGGTATCAGGAGTTCCCACCAGTGTTCACCATTTGTGTTTTAATGGGCAACTGTGTCAATGCTTCATTTTTGCTTCTGTTTCAAGTTGCTACCAGATCTCTTCCCCCCCCTGGAAGAAGGTTCTCTCTTTCAAGTGCACTTCGTAATTCGTCTGAGCACGTGAATTCGCGTTGAATTATCTTGTCCAAGTCTAATTGCCGTTAATAGTAATGGCCTGTGGTCGATTAGAGGCCATTTGAGGCTCCGGTTTCCTTTCGGGTTTCTGGTTTAATATTTGCAAGATGTTGCTTGTTCACTGCGATTCGTTTTGTTTCCTGTTCCAAATGTGATTTGTTACATTATGTTTAAAAAAAAACATGGTAGAATTTTATTTTATTTTATTTTTTATTTTTTTGGACCAGTCCCAGAAATTGGGACATTCAATTGCAACTGTCGTCATGAACGTTGCCAATCATATGGATGAAGCCTTTCTTCTCATGGTCCATCGGTCTTAGAGTTTAAGGTGGAATATCTCACTGACCTCCTCTCCCCCCACCAACCCTCACGGTCCCTCAGATCCACATCAGTCGGTCTCCTCTCCATCCACAAGTCCAACCTCCGCAGTTTTGGGGACAGAGCCTTCTCCAGGGCAGCTCCCAGGCTCTGGAACTCCCTCCCCCAACTGATCCGCAATTCTGTGTCCCTCACCATCTTCCAGTCCCGCCTCAAGACCCATCTCTTCACCTCTGCCTATCCTTAGCCCCACGTCCCCCTCCCTTTTCATCTGTGCTTGAATTGCCTCATATTGTGTTTTGAATTGAATTCTGTCTTTAATTTGTGTACTAGTCATGTCTCTACTATTTATTTAATTCCCCTTACATGTTTTTCCTCTACTTGCTAAATTTTTGTAAGGTGTCCTTGAGACTCTTGAAAGGCGCCCATAAATAAAATGTATTATTATTATTATTAATATGGTCTTTGATAGAAAACCAGACTCCATGTATCATAGGAGTTTTTATTCCTGACTAGTTTAGAAACAGCCACAATTAGGATCTGGTCGGGGAAGTTAACAAAGAACCACATCTATCTTGCCAACTTTCCACTACTTTGTTCAATTGCAACTCAGTGACCTCAAGGAGTCAGGTCAAGTTAGCTGCTGGACGCTCATAAGTCCTAGGAGCAGAATTAGGCCATTCGGCCCATCAAGTCTACTCCGCCATTCAATCATGGCTATCTCCCTCTCTCAACCCCATTCTCCTGCCCTCTCCCCATAATCCTTAACACCCGTACTAATCAAGAAATGACGACCCCCACCTTAAAAATATCTACTGACTCGGCCTCCGCCACCGTTTGTGGCAAAGAATTCCACAGATTCACCACCCTCTGACTAAAGAAATTCATCCTCATCTCTTTCTAAAGAGCACATCCTTTTATTCTGAGGCTGTGGCCTCTAGTCCTAGACTCTCCCACGAGTGGAAACATCCTCTCTGCATCCACTCTGCCCAGGCCTTTCACTATTTGTTAAGTTTCAATGAGGTTCCCCCCCCCCCCCCCCCCCCCCCCCCCATCCCCTCATCCTTCTAAACTCCAGCGAGCACAGGCCCAGTGCCGTCACATGCTCGTCCACCCGAACATTCCTGGGGTCATTCTCGTGAACTTACCACGGATCCTCCCCAACTCAGATACTGGGGACCACGGCTACTTGCGATCCTCCAAATGCGGTCTGACCAGTGCCTTATAAATCCTCAGCACTCCATCCCTGTTTCTGTAGCTATTGTGTAACTCTGCGGGAGATATGGAGATTTGGACAATTTAAGATCGGATACGACACGATAGAACTTTAACCCAAGAGAGAAATTGATCTGCCCACGGTCATAAAACGCAAGGTACATGAAACATGAAATAGGATTGGGGATGTGCAAAGATCGGGGAGGGGTGGGCAGGGGTATGTGCTGTATCTACTATTAATTGATTATACGTGAATCTGCCTATTTCTGTGAGGACCATTCACCTTTAAATGGCACGTGCAGTGTAACAGCAACACAAGGTAATGGATAATGTGATGCTACACCAATCTGTCCAGCGCCCAGAGAATACGATCCATTCTTTCATCCTCGTTATTAATTCAAGAAGTTCAATTTCCCCACCGTCAGCTCCAACCCCCGTGGATAACATCCACCTCCGCGTTGTGGCCTGGATCGGAATAGGCTGGTTCACTCCCATCTGGTGGAGGTATTGCTTGTTATGGAGCCTGTTTTATCCAACCTTTTGATGTTTATTGTGGTTCTTGCGAATGATGCGATATCTAGTCGTTTCTCTGCTCGCGTTGACCAGTGATGTACCACGGTGGTGAACTTTCAACAGGGGCTGTGCTCATGGTACCTCTTTTTGGTTTAATACCGTTTATGTGATTAACCTGCAGATTGTTGTTACACCGAATATCCTGCCGATGTTTCATTGATAATCGGACGGTCGCGGTAGAGAATTTAGTTTAGTTTAGAGATACAGCGCGGAAACTTGCCCTTCGGCCCACCGACCAGCGAATCCCGTGCATTAACACAAGCCTACACACACTAGGGACGATTTACACTTACACCAAGTATGTATCAAGTATCCAAACCCAAGTCATTTAATCTACAAACCTGTACATCTTTGGAGTGTGGGAGGAAACCGAAGATCTCACAGAACGTACAAACTCCACACAGACAGCACCCGTAGTCAGGATCGAACCCGGGTCTCCGGCGCTGCAAGCGCTGTGAGGCAGCAACTCTACCGCTGCGCCACCGTGCCGCCTGAATTAATTAGTCTCGATTTATTTTAGTTTTATGCTTGCTCTTGGAATGAGCTGCTAATGTTGGGGACTGTACCACCCCCTTCCCCCCCCCCCCTCAATCCCCATTCAGGATGTTAGTGTTCTCATCGATTAGTTTAGTTTAGAGATACAGCGTGGAAACAGGCCCTTCGGCCCACCGAGTCCGCATCGACCAATGATCACCCGTTCACACTAGTTCTACTGTATACTACACGCTACACGCAATTAACACGTCTTTGGAATGTGGAAGGAAACCAGAGCACCCAGAGAAAACCCATGTGGTCACAGGGAGAACGTGCAAACTCCATGCAGACAGCACCCCTAGTCAGGATCGAACCCGGGTCTGTGGCGCTGTCAGGCAGTAACTGCGCCACTGTGCTGTCCCAGCACCATGTGCATGGTCATGCATTCATTGTCTTTACTAGAATCATAGAACAATATAGGAACAGGTCCCTCAGCCCACGATATCCTTGTCAAATATGATGCCTGATTAAACTAATCTTCTCTGCCTGCATATGATCTATATTTTATATATATATATATATATATATATATAATGTGTGTATATAAATATGTATGTATGTGTATATGTATATGTATGTATATATATGTGTATGTGTATATATATATGTATATATTATATACGTGTGTATGTATATATATATATATATATATATACACACACACACACACACACACACACACACACACACACACACACACACACACACACACAAACTATATATATATATATATGTATATGTTATATTTACATGTATATAATGTTTATATGTTATATATGTGTATGTGTACATGCATAAATGTGTGTACATCAGAGGCACAAGAGATTGCAAATGCTGAAATCTTGAGGGTGAAAAAACAAAGTGCTGGAGGAACTCAGCGGGTCAGGTCAGGCAGCATCTGTAGAAGGAATGGATTGATGATATTTCGGATTGGGACTCTTCTTCAGCCAGATGCTGCCCGACCTGCTGAGTTCCTCCAGCACTTTATTCTTTGCTCGTGTACATGTATGGATTTATTTTTGCACGGGCCCTTTGATCTGGCACTGTCCATTGATTCGGGGATCGCAGGCCGAGCCTGCAGCAATGCTGGCAGCAAACTGAACTTGCCTAACAGTGGACCCTCCTGTTACGCCATTATTTTGTATTTGAAAGCTTTCATCTGGTTGTGTTTTGACTTTTAGTTGCTTCATGTCATCTGACACATCAGAAGGGGACTTTCAAAAGCCCACGAACAGCAGCAACTACATTAAAGACATCCTTGTCGACTTGAAAATCTAGCATGTGAGGGAGAAATAGCTTTGGCATTGATCTTTGAGCTGTGTAAAAATAGCACCGCTCATTTTTGTGGTGAGTGGATGTGGCTCGGGCTTGGTGAATACGATTATTCGATTCAGTACGATCACGGGGATTTTCTGTTATAATGCCACCTCCCATGTTCTCCAAGTCATGGCTGATCTCTCATTCCCCCTCAACACCATTCTCCTGCCTTCTCCCCGTTACCCCTGTTAGAAAATTTCCAACAAAGACTATTACTAAAACGGAGCTAGAAACTGAACGAACTTTATTGTGAGAGGGAGAGTCACACAGAGCACAAGTGTCTGTGGGAGTCCTCTCTGAGCTAATGTTGAAAACCATCTCTTTTATACATTGATTTAGACAAAAAAGAATCCAGACAAATGGTAATGAACAAGGACACTCAGAATTCAAAGGAAATAACATTTAGCTGTGGAAAGTTACACCGGAGCAAGATTAGCCGTTCTGCAAGTTCTGCAAGTTCTGTGATAGACTCTTAATCTCCGAGACCTGTCAATTACTTGTGCCCTAGGCAGTTTCGGTAAACAATCTTGTGCAGCCACAGATAGAATACACAAGGAAATAGTTACATACATTTTTCCATCAACCCCCGACACCCGTACTGATCGGGAATCTATCTATCTCCATCTTGGATATATTCATTGACTTGGCCTCCACAGCCGTCTGTGGCAATGATTTCCGCAGATTCACCACCTGTGACTAAAGAAATGTCTCCTCATCTCCTTCCTAAAGGAACGTCCTTTAATTCTGAGGCCTCTCCCACGAGTGGAAGTAATCTCTCCGCATCCACTCTGTCCTTGCCATTCACTGTTCTGTGCGTTTCAATGAGGTCCCCCCTCGACCTTCCAAGCTCCAGAGACCCTGTAATACCTGTTCTCCTTGTGACCGCTGTAAATGCTTTGGGTCGACCCGAAACGTCACCTGTTCCTTCTCTCCAGAGACGCTGCCTGACCCGTTCACTCCAGCATTTTGTGCCTATCTTCGGTGTAAACCGGCATCTGCAGTTTCTTCCTACACATTTGTATCACCTCTGCATTAGGGAAAGGGGAGATGCAACGAGACCTGGGTGTCATGGTACACCAGTCATTGAAAGTAGGCATGCAGGTGCAGCAGGCAGTGAAGAAAGCCAATGGTATGTTAGCATTCATAGCAAAAGGATTTGAGTATAGGAGCAGGGAGGTTCTACTGCAGTTGTACAGGGTCTTGGTGAGACCACACCTGGAGTATTGCGTACAGTTTTGGTCTCCAAATCTGAGGAAGGACATTATTGCCATAGAGGGAGTACAGAGAAGGTTCACCAGACTGATTCCTGGGATGTCAGGACTTTCATATGAAGAAAGACGGGATAGACTCGGCTTGTACTCGCTAGAATTTAGGAGATTGAGGGGGGATCTTATAGAAACCTACAACATTCTTAAGGGGTTGGACAGGCTAGATGCAGGAAGATTGTTCCTGATGTTGGGGAAGTCCAGGACAAGGGGTCACAGCTTAAGGATAAGGGGGAAATCCTTTAGGACCGAGATGAGAAAAAACATTTTCACACAGAGAGTGGTGAATCTCTGGAACTCTCTGCCACAGAAGGTAGTTGAGGCCAGTTCATTGGCTATATTTAAGAGGGAGTTAGATGTGGCCCTTGTGGCTAAAGGGACCAGGGAGTATGGAGAGAAGGCAGGTACAGGATACTGAGTTGGATGATCAGCCATGATCATATTGAATGGTGGTGCAGGGCCGAATGGCCTACTACTGCACCTATTTTCTATGTTTCTCTTTTCCACCTGCATTAGTCAACACACAAATGTAAAGACTGGGACAAAATGCAGGCGTCTACAAAAATATTTTTGTTGCATTCTTGGTTCCTGAATGAAATCACGGGTTAGACACAAACCTGTGGCTGCCTGCCACGCATTCAGACCCACCAGGAAATTTCCCAGGCAACAGTGGTGCATTGCCAAGTGAATTATTTTTAGCAAACAGCTGTTGTGCTTTCAAAAGCCGCTCCTCTGCAGTTCGAATGCGACGGTGCTCCAGAGCTGGCAGCAATGCAGCTCGGCCCACTGTCCGTCTCGCAGAGATTCTCTGGAAAGAAATCATTTTTCCTCCAATCTTATCAGCGATCAACACCCATCACACATTCAGCCAACCCGCCCCTCTGTGACCAGCAACGGCAGCCTAGTAACACAATCTATTGTAATCGGCTGGGATTGTAAGCTGGGTTCCAGGTTCGTGGCAACAGAGAACAGGGTGACCTCTGATGTATTTGCTCTGACAGGGATCCCATAAGCTGTTTAACCCTCTCCACTGAAGGTGGACACAAAATGCTGGAGTAACTCAGCGGGTCAGGCAGCATCGCTGGAGAAAAAGGAAAAGGTGGCCTTTCAGAGTGAGACCCTTCTTTAGATTCTGTACCACTCATCACCTTCCCCACAGCCAACAATGGAGCATTGTGGGCTCCACCTTCTCTTGCTCATCGTTGCTTTTCATTTGCATAACTTTCATCCATTTGTTGTCTGCACCGTCTAGCTCTCGTTTCCCTCCCCCCCCCCCCCCACCCCCCACCCCCTGACTCTCAGTCTGAAGAAGGATCTCAACCCGAAAAGTCACCTGTTCCTTTTCTCCAGAGATGCTGCCTGACCGGTTGAGTTACTCCAGCGTTTTGCGTCTACATTCGCAATAAATGCTGGTGCAGGCCAGTGAGGCCCACATTCCCTTGAATAAATAATAAACAGTGTTGGTGAGCAGAAGGACAGGATAAACATATGTGCCTGGAAATTCAATCGCAGGTCTATGACTGCCTGGCACCCTGCCACCTTGTGTGGAAAATGCTTATGCTTTCCTGGTTGCGTTGAGCCGCTCCAGAAACTCACATCAGGGCGAGGGCTGTTATTTACTATCCCAGTCAATATTCTTCTGTAGCATGACCCAGGAGAAATTAGTCCCAGGTATATTCTGCAGCATACCTGTCTTGAGACTTTAGAGATGGAGTGTGGATACAGGCCCTTCGGCCCATCGAGTCCGCGCCGATCAGCGATCACCCCGTACACTTACACTACCTTACACACCCAAGGACAGGTTTACAACTTGCCAAAGCCAATCGGTCTACAAACCTGCACGTCTTTGGAGTGTGGGAGGGAACCGGAGCAGCCGGAGAAAACCCCACGGGGTCACGAGGAGGACGTACAAACTCCACAAAGGCAGTGCCCATCAGTCAACATAATACCAGGGTCTCTCGTGCTGTGAGGCAGCCACACCTTTGGAGTGTGGGAGGAAACTGGAGCACCCGGAGAAAACCCACGCAGATCACGGGGAGAGCGTACAATCTCCGCACAGACAGCGCCCGTGGTCGGGATCGGACCCGGGTCATTGGCGTTGTGAGGCTGCAACTCTACCGCTGCACCACCGTGCATCTCCTCTGTCATTAAACACTTTAATCTAATCTCTTTCCAGGATTTCATAACTCTGTATGCCCCGTGACTGTGGGATTTAAAGGAGAACTTCCTCCCTTTCCCAACTGGGAGAGATGCCGTTTAATTCATATACTTGCCTGTCCTCCTGTGGAACCAATGGACCTGTTCCTGCCACAAATCACCTGGCCTTGCTCGGTTAAGGTTTGTTATTGGGACATGTACTGGAGGTACAGTGAAAAGCTTTCTCATGCATTCCCTCCAATCAATTCGAATACCATACATCAACATAATCAAGTCAAGGGCCTGTTTCCGCGCTGTATTTAAATTCTAAAGTCCAAACTCGAATAATCACAGCACCAATGCAACATAGAAACATAGAAAATAGGTGCAGGAGTAGGCCATTCGGCCCTTCGAGACTACACCGCCATTCAATATGATCATGGCTGATCATCCAACTCAGTAACCTGTACCTGCCTTCTCTCCATAACCCCTGATCCCTTTAGCCACAAGCGCCACATCTAACTCCATGTTAAATCTAGCCAATGAACCGGCCTCAACGACCTGCTGTGGCAGAGAATTCCAGAGATTCACCACTCTCTGTGTAAAAAATGATTTTCTCATCTCGGTCCTAAAAGACTTCCCTCTTATCCTTAAACTGTGACCCCTTGTTCTGGACTTCCCCAACATCGGGAATAATCTTCCTGCATCTAGCCTGTCCAACCCCTTAAGAATTTTGTAACAATCAACAATCAACAATCAACCATAGTCCTTAGTGCAATCAAAGACAGTCTATAGGCGGTTTTGGTTGAGTTTAGTTTAGTTCGGTGTTCAAGAGCTTGCTGATTGTTAAGAGGAAGATATTCTTGAAGATAGACGCAAACACGCTGGAGTTACCCAGCGGGACGGGCCGCATCTCTGGAGAGGAGGAATGGGTGACCTTTCGGGTCGAGACCCTTCTTCAGACTGAGAGTCAGGTGAAGAGGGGAGTTTAGAGATATGGAAGCGTAAGGTGTGAAAACGTTGGATCAAAGCGGACAATGAAATGTAGAATGGTTCATTGTTAGCTGAGGGGAAGGTGACAAGGTGGCGTACAATCAGTAATATTGTATAAGTCGTGTTGGTTAATTGGTGAGGTGTAAATATGAAAAATTGTCCCAGTATGCGTGGGGTCGTGTTAATGTGTGGCGATGGCTGGTCGGCGCAGACACGGTGGGACGAAGGGCCTGCTTCCATCCGGGGTAGACAAAAATGCTGGAGGAACTCAGCGGGTGCGGCAGCATCTATGGAGCGAAGGAAATAGGCAACGTTTCGGCCCGAAACCCTGAAGGAAATAGGCAACGTTTCGGCCCGAAACCCTGAAGGAAATAGGCAACGTTTCGGCCAATTCCACCAATACGAACAGACTGTGGTCTGTGGATGAGGAAGTCGAGGATCCAATTGCAGAGGGATGCGCAGAGACCCAGTTCTGCGAGTTTGGTAACCAGCTTGGAGGGGATGATTGTGTTGAATGCCGAGCTGTAATCGATGAATAACAGCCTGACATATGAGTTTTTGTTGTCCAAGTGGTCCAGAGCGGAGTGGAGGGCCAGCGAGATCGCATCCACCGTTGATCTGTTGTGGCGGTAAGCGAACTACAGTGGGTCCAGGTTTTTGTCGAGGTAGGAGTTGATTTGCTCCATGATCAACCTCTCAAAGCACTTCATCACCACCGGCGTTAGTGCCACTGGTCGATAGTCATTGAGGCACGTCACCTTACTCTTCTTGGGCACCGGTATAATTGATGCCCTTTTAAAGCAGGTGTGGGCCTCAGACCTCAGAAGTGAGAGGTTAAAAATGTCCGTAAAATGTCCTTAAAAACTCCAGCCAGTTGGTCCGCACAGGTTTTTAGAACACGTCATGGTGGGCTGAAGGGCCAGTTCTTGTGCTGTACTGAAGAAGGGTCTCGATCCCGAAACATCACCCATTCCTTCTCTCCAGATATACTGCCTGTCCCGCTGAGTTACTCCAGCTTATCGCGTCGATCTTCGGTTTAAACCAGCATCTGCAGTTCCTTCTTGCACTGTACAACTAGGCTTCAATTAGGGATGGGAGCGTGCAGGGTGGGAAGAAGTGCTTCGAGAACCTGAAATCGTCCTTAAATTTGAAAGCCCAGTTGATTGTAATCCCTGAGAGGAGATGTGAGTGAGAGAGACATAAAAGACATCTGGTATTAAGAATTGTTGCATATTCCAAAATATATAACGGCCATCCTCCTACACTGTGCTGTAAGACACATGGCCCTTGGGATTCATTTGCTGCAATCAGTCTGCACATGGACATTAAATCCACAGCCCTGGCCCTCCAAAGCAGTAACTCATTCTTTAGTTCATTTGCAATGGTATTACAGTGAAGTCATTTTTATTACTGCTTCCTACGGGTGATGTGTCGAGAGAGGTTTCACACGTGATGCTGGAGGACATCTCCGCAGGGTGAGAATCGGCTCACTCTGAACCTAAAACTCCATGCACATGATAATAGACAATAGACAATAGGTGCAGGAGGAGGCCATTCGGCCCTTCGAGCCAGCACCGCCATTCAATGTGGTCATGGCTGATCATCCCCAATCAGTACCCCGTTCCTGCCCTCCCAATATCCCTTGACTCTGCTATTTTTAAGAGCCCTATCTAGCTCTCTCTTGAAAGCATCCAGAGAACCTGCCTCCATTGCCTTCTGAGGCAGAGAATTCCACAGACTCACCACTCTCTGTGAGAAAAAGTGTTTCCTCGTCTCCGTTCTAAATGGCTTACCCCTTATTCTTAAACTGTGGCCCCTGGTTCTGGACTCCCCCAACATCGGGAACATGTTTCCTGCCTCTAGTGTGCATAAGCCCTTAACAACCTTATATGTCTCAATGAGATCCCCTCTCATCTCCTCTCATCCTTCTGAGCTCCAGAGTGTACAAGCCCAGCTGCTCCATTCTCTCAGCATATGACCTTGTACAAGTAACCTTCTACTTCTGTGCTTCAGTTAACACAGAGCCAACAAGGTGGATATAGATTCGTGCAAGTCACACTAACGTGTGCCACAGAGGTGGCACGGTGGCGCAGTGACAGAGTTGCTGCCGCACAGCACGGAGATTTGGACATTCTCCCCGTGACCTGCGTGGGTTTTCTCTGGGACCTAAAGTTTCCACCCATATTATTCCAAAGACATGCAGGTTTGCAGGCTAATTATGCTTGGTAAAATTGTGGATTGCGTTGGATAGTGTTACGGTGCAGGGATCGCCAGTAAGTGCGGACTCGGTGGGCCGAAGAGCCTGTTTCCGCGCTGTACCCTAAAATTAAATGGGAAAACTTAACTATTCCCTGTACAAATGCTGCCTGACCCGCTGAGTTCCTCCAGCACCATGTGTTTTGCATTTACCCTATCCAGTCCTCTAAGGATCTTATCTGCTTCAACATCTCGAACAAAGATTTCTATGTTTCTATGTTTCTAAAGGCGAGATACATAGATACATAGAAAATAGGTGCAGGAGTTGGCCCTTCCAACTCAGTATCCCGTACCTGCCTTCTCTCCATACCCCCTGATCCCTTTAGCCACAAGGGCCACATCTAACTCCCTCTTAAATATAGCCAATGAACTGGCCTCAACTACCCTCTGTGGCAGAGAGTTCCAGAGATTCACCACTCTCTGTGTGAAAAAGTTTCTTCTCATCTCGGTCCTAAAAGATTTCCCCCTTATCCTTAAGCTGTGACCCCTTGTCCTGGACTTCCTCAACATCGGGAACAATCTTCCTGCATCTAGCCTGTCCAACCCCATAAGAATTTTGTAAGTTTCTATAAGATCCCCTCTCAATCTCCTAAATTCTAGCGAGTATAAGCCAAGTCTATCCAGTCTTTCTTCATATGAAAGTCCTGACATCCCAGGAATCAGTCTGGTGAACCTTCTCTGTACTCCCTCTATGGCAAGAATGCGAGATGGAGTAGAGGAAAGAGATAAGAAGTTTAGTAACATGGTGTCAAGATCATACATTAGGTTGCAGCGCTGATCTCCCAGCCTACCTCATTATGGCCCTAGCACTTTTTTATATCTGTACTTTCTCTGGAGTTGCAATACTATAACGCTGTATTCTGTACTCTGCACTATCAGGACGAGGTTGGCCTTATTGTATTCATTTCTGGAATATTTTGAATGGACAGCAAGCAAACAAAGTTTTGTTTAGTCTAGAGGTACAGTGCAGAAACAGGCCCATCGGCCCACTGAGTCCATGCTGACCAGCGATCCCCGCACACTAACACTATCCTACACACTCTAGGGAAAATGTACAATTTTACCAAAGCCAATTAGCCTACAAACCTGTACGCCTTTGGAGTGTGGAAGAAAATCGGAGCACCCGGAGAAAACCCACGCGGGTCACAGGGAGAAAGTACAAACTCCGTACAGACGGCACTTGTAGTCAGAATCAAACCCGGGTCTCTGGCGTTGTTAAGGCAGCAACTCTACCGCTGCGCCACCGTGCCGCACATACTGTAGTTTGTTACTGTGTCTCAGTACTCGTCAATAATAACTCAATACACCATGGGATTTATCTTCAGTATAAACCAGCATCTGCACTTCCTCCCGACACACCAAGGGCTCTTGTGATGTTATCTCTGGATGTTCAAATGCAACAAATCTATTAATTCCTCATTAACTGCTGTGGTCAATCTGTCAGACTCCATTTCCATCGCATGAGGACATGCTGTTTACGCTTGATTAGACTTTCATTTTTTGATCCCGTTTCCATTATTTCACGTTACAGGAGTATAATTAGGCCATTCGGCCCATCGGGTCCACTCCGCCTTTCAATCATGGCTGATCTCTGCCTACTAATCCCATTTTACTGCCTTCTCCCCATAACCTTTTTTCACACATTTTTCACACAGAGAGTGGTGAGTCTCTGGAACTCTCTGCCACAGAAGGTAGTTGAGGCCAGTTCATTGGCTATATTTAAGAGGGAGTTACACGTGGCCCTTGTGGCTAAAGGGATCAGGGGGTATGGAGAGAAGGCAGGTACAGGATACTGAGTTGGATGATCAGCCATAATCATATTGAATGGCGGTGCAGGCTCGAAGGGCCGAATGGCCTACTCCTGCACCTATTTTCTATGTTTCTATGTAACCCTTGACACCTGTTCTAATCAAGAATCTATCTATCTATCTCTGCCTTAAAAATATCCACTGACTTGGCCTCCACAGCTCTCTGTGGCAATAAATTCCACAGATTAACTACCCTCTGACTAAAGAAGTTCCTCCTCACCTCCTTTCTAAAAGAGCACCCTATAATTCTGAGGCTATGACCTCTGGTCCTAGACTCTCCCACCAGTGGAAACATCCTTCCCACATCCACTCTATGCCTTTCATTATTCTGTAAGTTTCAATGAGGTCTGTGGCGCGTAAGCTAGCACTATCCTACACAACATGGAGTGCAGCGTAGGTTTACAAGGTTAATTCCCGGGATGGCGGGACTGTCATATGCTGAGAGAATGGAGCGTCTGGGCTTGATTACTCTGGAATTTAGAAGGATGAGAGGATATCTTATTGAAAGTATAAGATTATTAAGGGATTGGACAGGCTGGAGGCAGGAAACATGTTCCAGATGTTGGGGGAGTCCAGAACCGGGGGGCCACAGTTTAAGAATAAGGGGTAAGCCATTTAGAACTTAGATGAGGAAACACTTTTTCACACAGAGAGTTGTGAGTCTGTGGAATTCTCTGGCTCGGAGGGCGGTGGAGGCGGGTTCTCTGGATGGTTTCAAGAGAGAGCTAGATAGGGCTGTTAAAAATAGCGGAGTCAGGGGATATGGGGAGAAGGCAGGAACGGGGTACTGATTGGGGATGATCAGCCATGATCACATTGAATGGCGGTGCTGGCTCGAGGGGCCGAATGGCCTCCTCCTGCACCTATTGTCTATTGCCTATTGGTCCCCCCTCAAGCTTCTAAACTCCGGCGAGTATAGGCCCAGTGCTGTCAAACACTCATCATGTGCTAACCCACTCATTCCTGGGATCATTTTTGTAAACCTCCTCTGGACCTTCTCCAGAGCCAGCACATCCTTCCTCAGATATGGGGCCCAAATCTGCCCATGGTACTCCAAATGTGGCCTGACCAGCGCATTGTAGAGCCTCAGCATTTTTCCATAATAATTGATTGTAAATGGGGGTTTTTTTTAAGTGGGTGTTAGACCTATCAGCCTGTTTTTAAACATATAAAATTCTTAGAGGATTGGGCAGGGTAGATGCAGGAAACATGTTCCCAATGTTGGGGGAGTCCAGATCCAGGCGTCACAGTTTTAAGAATAAGGGGTAGGCCAATTAGTACTGAGTTCAGGAAAAACGTTTTCTCCCAATGAGCTGTGAATCTGTGGAATTCTCAGCCACAAAAGGCAGTGGAGGCCAATTCACTGGATGTATTCAAGAGAGAGTTAGATAGAGCTCTTAAAAATAGCGGAGTCAGGGGATATGGGGAGAAGGCAGGAACGGGGTACTGATCGGGGATGATCAGCCATGATCACATTGAATGGCGGTGCTGGCTCGAAGGGTGGAATGGCCTACTCCTGCACCTATTATCCATTGTTTTCAGTTTACTTGGCTAGGTATAAATGTAAAATTGTCCCTAGCGCGGTGTGAATGTGCGGGAATCGCTGGTCGGCGCGGCACGTAAGCTAGCACTAGCCTACACACCATGGACAATTTTATTTCTTTTTTACCGAAACCAGTTGCCTCATCACTCAAACTATCTACTTCCCATTGCAAAACCACTATGGCCTCATCGCAACATGTCCTTCTACTTATTTCCAAATGACAAATGCAAGAAGCACAAACTAGACAGAGGAGCAGATGCCAGTTCTGGTGAAACACCTTAAACCAAATGCACAGGTTTGTTTATAGGCAATAGACAATAGGTGCAGGAGTAGGCCATTCGGCCCTTCGAGCACAGCACCACCGTTCCTGCCTTCTCCCCATATCCCCTGACTCCGCTATCTTTAAGAGCCCTATCTAGCTCTCTCCTGAAAGCATCCAGAGAACCTGCCTCCACCGCCCTCTGAGGCAGAGAATTCCACAGACTCACCAATCCACAGACACGCTAGAATTTAGAAGATTGAGGGGGGATCTTATAGAAACTTACAAAATTCTTAAGGGGTTGGACAGGCTAGATGCAGGAAGATTATTGTGGAAGTCCAGAACTAGGGGTCACAGTTTTAGGATAAGAGGGAAGTCTTTTCGGACCGAGATGAGAAAATCATTTTTCACACAGAGAGTGGTGAATCTGTGGAATTCTTTGCCACAGAAGGTAGTTGAGGCCAGTTCATTGGCTATATTTAAGAGGGAGTTAGATGTGGCCCTTGTGGCTAAAGGGATCAGGGGGTATGGAGAGAAGGCAGGTACAGGATACTGAGTTGGATGATCTGCCATGATCATATTGAATGGCGGTGCAGGCTCGAAGGGCCGAATGGCCTACTCCTGCACCTATTTTCTATGTTTCTATCTCTGTGAGAAAAAGTGTTTCCTCGTCTCCGTTTATACCAAACCAATTATGTGTAATCCGAGCCCACGCATCTGTACGTCCTTGGAGTTCGGGAGGAAACCGGAGATCCCGGCCAGAGTAAACCCACGCGGGTCACGGGGAGAGCGGACAAACTCCCCACAGACAGCGCCCGGCCGTGGTCAGGATCGAACCCGCGTCTCTGGCGCTGCGCTGCGCCGCCCTGTGTGTATACACCCTGCACGGTTTGGGCGACGTGGGGTTAATAAATAACGCCGTGCTCAGGCAGGCGCAAGTCTGCTGTGGTTTCGCATTCCCTGCTGCTCAGCCATCCATCAGTGTAATTGGGTGCGATGCCTTTTGCCTCTGTTACTGCTGTAGTGCAGTCGTGTCCTCCCACAGCTGATGTGGGACAGGCAGACCAGTGTAGTGGCATCGCCAAGCTGCTGAGCCACCACCCGGAGTGTTTGTGCACGCCCTCCGACCGACCGCACTCCCTGCCCGGCCCAGCCCAGCCCAGCGCTCGCACCCCTGCCGGGGGGAGATTATACCTCCTGTCATCCCGTTGGAGGTGAGCCGTGTGTACACACTACCCCCTCCCTCCCTGACCCCCCCCCGCCTCCCCCAGAAACAAGTCCCCGATCATTCCTCTTCCTGTCAACAGAATGCACAGGTTTGTCAACTTGAATATGCCGCAGAGCACCAGTGGGAGAGGGGTGGGGGTGGGAGAGGGGTGGGGGGTGGGAGAGGAGGGGGGTGGGGAATGCTGTCGTGTTGCTTGGCATGTCTCTCTCTCTCTCTGTTCATTTGTCTCTTTCTCATGAACTCTGTCTATCTGTGTCCCTCGCTGTTCACTGTTTTTGTACACGTATCTCTCTGCCTCTCTTGTTGACTAATTGCTCCTGCCAGTCTCTCTCCAGCTGACACTGTCTCTCAGTCACTCTGTCCTTCTCTGTTTCTTAGTGTCCATGTTTTTCTGTGACTGTGTGTCTATGTGTGGAGTGTGTCTGTGTCTGTGTCTGAGTGAAGTGTGTCTGCTTGTGTGCATGTGTGTGTGGGTCTGTGTGTGTGAGCGTGTGTGTGTGTGAGCGTGTGTCTGTCTATGTGTGTCTGTGTCTGTGTGATGTGTGTGTGTGTGTGTGTGTGTCTGTGTGTGTGGGTCTCTATGTGTGAGCGTGTGAGCATGTGTGTGTGTGTGCATGTGTGTGTCTGTGTGTGTGGGTCTATGTGTGTGTGTGTGTGTGTGTGGGTCTATGTGTGTGTGAGCGTGTGTGTGTGTGTGTGGGTCTATGTGTGTGTGAGCGTGTGTGTGTGTGTGTGTGGGTCTATGTGTGTGTGAGCATGTGTGTGTGGGTCTGTGTGTGTGAGCGTGTGTGTATGTGAGCGTGTGTCTGTCTATGTGTGTCTGTGTGTGTGTGTGTGTGTGGGTCTGTGTGTGTGTCTGTGTGATGTGTGTGTGTGTGTGTGTATGTGTGTGTCTGTGTGTGGGCCTCTGTATGTGTGAGCGTGTGAGCATGTGTGTGTGTGTGTGTGTGTGGGTCTATGTGTGTGTGAGCGTGTGTGTCTGTGTGTGTGGGTCTATGTGTGTGTGAGCGTGTGTGTGTGTGGGTCTATGTGTGTGTGAGCGTGTGTGTGTGTGTGGGTCTATGTGTGTGAGCATGTGTGGGTCTATGTGTGTGAGCGTGTGTGTCTGTATGTGGGTCTATGTGTGTGTGAGCGTGTGTGTGTGGGTCTATGTGTGTGTGAGCATGTGTGGTTCTATGTGTGTGAGCGTGCGTGTCTGTATGTGGGTCTATGTGTGTGAGAGCGTGTGTGTGTGTGTGGGTCTATGTGTGTGTGAGCGTGTGTGTGTGGGTCTATGTGTGTGTGAGCGTGTGTGTGTGTGTGTGTGGGTCTATGTGTGTGTGTGAGCATGTGTGGGTCTATGTGTGTGAGCGTGTGTGTCTGTATGTGGGTCTATGTGTGTGTGAGCGTGTGTGTGTGTGTGTGTGGGTCTATGTGTGTGTGAGCGTGTGTGTGTATGTGTGTATGTATGTCTGTGTGTGGGGGTCTATGTATGTGCGAGCGTGTGTGTGTATGTGCACAAATCCTTCTCCACAATGGAGGTCACTTCCGGGTGGGAGCAGTGCTGTGTGGATATTCAGGAAACAGTGGGGAGCAGCTCGTGTGGGGAAGGGAAGTTGTTGCAGAGTGTAGCCAGTGTTTACAGCTTTTCCCAGCTGCAGCTTACTGATCTGTTTAATGGCCAGTCTGGTTTATCTTGTTTGGGGTGAAGCTGGAGTGGGAGGGAGCTGCAGAAACTGGAGTTTGCTGTTGCTACTCTGGGCTGTGTGGGGGGAAGGGTTTGAGAATCCAATCCGGTGCTGTTTCAGTTGCACGGGTTAGACAGGAATGTGAAGATCAGCACAGCCTAGTTTTGCTTCGTTTCAGGGAGATAGTTGCGTGCTTTGATGCTGGGGGCGGGAGGGAGGGGAAGGGGAAGGGAACGGTGGAGGAAGGAACTGCAGATGCTAGTTTAAAACAAAGACAGACACAAAAAGCTGGAGTAACTCAGCAGGACAGACAGCATGTTCAAGAAGGAACTGCAGATGCTGGAAAATTGAAGGTAGACAAAAGTGCTGGAGAAACTCAGCGGGTGCAGCAGCATCTATGGAGCGAAGGAATAGGCAACGTTTCGGGCCGAAACCCTTCTTCAGACAGCATCTCTGGAGAAAAGGTGCAGCAGGCAGTGAAGAAAGCGAATGGTATGTTAGCATTCATAGCAAAAGGATTTGAGTATAGGAGCAGGGAGATACTACTGCAGTTGTACAGGGTCTTGATGAGACCACACCTGGAGTATTGCGTACAGTTTTGGTCTCTTAATCTGAGGAAAGACATTCTTGCCGTAGAGGGAGTACAGAGAAGGTTCACCAGACTGATTCCTGGGATGACAGGACTTTCAGATGAAGAAAGACTGGATAGACTCGGCTTGTACTCGCTAGAATTTAGAAGATTGAGGGGGGATCTTATAGAAACGTACAAAATTCTTAAGGGGTTGGACAGACTAGATGCAGGAAGATTGTTCCCGATGTTGGGGAAGTTCATGACAAGGGGTCACAGTTTAAGGATAAAGGGGAGATCCTTTAGGACCGAGATGAGAAAAACATTTTTCACACAGAGAGTGGTGAATCTGTGAAATTCTCTGCCACAGAATGTAGTTGAGGCCAGTTCATTGGCTATATTTGAGGGAGTTAGATGTGGCCCTTGTGGCTAAAGGGGTCAGGGGGTATGGAGAGAGGGCAGGTACAGGATACTGAGTTGGATGATCAGCCATGATCACATTGAATGCGGTGCAGGCTCGAAGGGCCGAATGGCCTACTCCTGCACCTATTTTCTAGTTTCTATGTGTCCTATGAAAACTAATATGTTACTTTTTGGGTCGAGACGCTTCTTCAGACTGAGAGTCAGGGGAGAGGGAAAAGAGGGGTGTAGACGAACAGAGAACAAAATTAATGAAAGATATGCAGAAAGATATGATATAGGAAGGTGGAGCCCACAATGGTCCGTTGCAGGCTGCGGGGTAGGTGATACGAGTGGCGTGAGCCAGTGAAAGTCGCCAGTCGTGGGTGAGGTGAGAAGATAATGGTTCGGAGAAGGAACTGACAGGATGGGGGGGGGGGGGGTCTGGGTGGAATTTCACAGGGATGTGTTCAGTGTGTTAATCACAGCCATGCATCGGGTACGTGGCTTTGCACATCTGCAGTTTCCGTGGGCAGCTGTTTGAAGGAAGAATTCATCTATTTGTGTCTATCTTCGGTTTAAACCAGCATCTGCAGTTCCTTCCCACACACTGTCTATTGTGAGGTTGGCCTTGCCCTATCAAATAGGAGCAGAATTAGGCCATTCGGCCCATCTCTCCCATTCAATCACGGCTGGTCTACCTTTCCCTCTCAACCCCATTCTCCTGCCTTCCCCCCCATAAAGCTTGACACCCGTACCAATCAAGAATCTAAGTATCTCTGCCTGAAAAATATCATTTGACTTGGCCTCCATAGCCGTCTGTGGCAATGCATTCAACAGATTCACCACCCTCTGTCTAAAGAAATTCTTCCACATCTCCATCATAAAGGAATGTCCTTTAATTCTGAGGTTATGACCTCTAGTCCTAGACTCTTCCCCCCCCCCCCCCCCCCCTCCCTAGCGGAAACACCCTCTACACATCCATTGATGACATCCGTACATGCATGGGTAGGATGGGCTTGGAGGGATACTGAGTTGGATGATCAGCCATGATCATATTGAATGGCGGTGCAGACTCGAAGGGCTGAATGGCCTACTCCTGCACCTATTTTCTATGTTTCTATGCTTCTATAATGCGAACAGGTGGGACTAGTGTAGCTGGGACAAATTGGCCGGCCTGGGCAAGTTGGGCCGAAGGGCCTGTTTCCACACTGTAAGACCCTATGACTATCCACTCTATCCAGGCCTTTTATCATCGAGGCAGTCCGTCTGTTTGTGCAGCATTAAAGCCTGCTCCCTCTATCTCCTGCCCACCCCCTCCCTCTCCCAGCCCCAGGTGAAGTCTTGCTGTGGGCCCCATCCTCTTGCCCTTCCCTCCTCCTGCACATGTCTTTGATGGTCGTGAAGGTGAATGGTATCTCATGCATGTTAGTTTAGACTTACTTTAGGACGGTTAGGCTCGCGGTTACGGTTACGGTTTAGGCACGGTGCCGCCTGCCCTGTTACTTGCTTTCCAAACCGTAGCTCCTCGCAATTGTTATTGCAAGCAGGAAGAGTTTCATTGAAACCAGTCTGGGGCGCGGGGACCGGAGGCAGATTTCACATCGGCAGGGGGTGTAATTTGCAAGGGATGGAGGGGCCAGAGCGGACAGGGATCCCATGTGGGCACTTTGATCTGTGCGATGGATATTAAAAATATCTGCCTTGCATGCCCATCCGCAGTAATCTGAAATTGCTGCAGGTTGTGATGTGGATCTGGTGTCTGTTTCCTGAGGCAGCGGGTCAGGAGTTTCAGTGGAGGATTGCGAGCTACAGGATTTTGTTTTTGATCCCTCCCTGCAAAGGAAGGAACTGCAGATGCTGGTCGACACCGGAGATAGGCACAAAAAGCTGGAGTAACTCAGCGGGTCAGGCAGCATCTCTGGAGAGAAGGAACGTGTGACGTTTCTGGTCGAGACCCTTCTTCAGACTGATTCTCTTCCTAGTTTAAGATCTTCCAAGAATGGTGGTGCAGCTCTAGACTTGCTGCCAGCGAACTGGGTTTGATCCTGACTACGGGTGCTGTATGCATGAAGTTTGTACGTTCTCCCTGTGGCTGTGCGGGGTTTAACTGGGCGCTCCAGAGTTTTAGTTTATTGTCACGTGTACAGTGAAATGTTTTTTTTGGAGCCAGCAGAAAGGCTGTACATGATTACAATCAGCCATCCACAGTGTACAGATACAGGATAAAGGGAATAATGTTTAGTGCAAGGTAAACTCCAGTAAAGTCCGATTAAAGATAGTCCGAGGGTCTCCAATGAGATGAATGGCAGCTCAGGACCACTCTAGTTGTTGCCCCTTAAGGATAAGGGGGAAATCTTATAGGACCGAGATGAGAAAAACATTTTTCACACATAGAGTGGTGAATCTGTGGAATTCTCTGGCACAGAAGGTAGTTGAGGCCACAGTTCATTGGCTGTATTTAAGAGGGAGTTAGATGTGGCCCTTGTGGCTAATGGTATCAGGGGGTATGGAGAGAAGGCAGGTACAGGATACTGAGTTGGATGATCAGCCATGATTATATTGAATGGCGGTGCAGGCTCGAAGGGCCGAATGGCCTACCACTGCACCTATTTTCTATGTTTCTATGTTGATAGGATGGTTCAGTTGCCTGATGACAGCAGGGAAGAAACATATGCTGCTCGGATGAAAGTTTGTACGTTCTCCCTGTGACTGCGTGGGTTTCCTCCAGGTGTTCCAGTTTCCTCACACATCCCAAATTCGTGCGGGTTTGTAGGTCAATTGGCCCTCTGTAAATTGCCCCCTAGTGTGTGGGGAGTGGATGCCAGTGGGATATCACAGAACTAGTGTGAACAGGTGATCGATGGTCGGTATTGACTCGGTGGGCCGAAGGGCCTGTCTCTATGCTGCGTCTGTCAAAGATCTAATGATCATGCTCTCCTTCGCCAGATGGAAATTCTTTCTGCATCTGTTCTATCTCATAGATAGACACAAAAAGCCGGAGTAACTCAGCGGGACTGAAGAAGGGTCTCGACCCGAATCGTCACCCGTTCCATCTCTCCAGTGATGCTGCCGGTCCCGCTGAGTTACTCCAGCTTTTTGTGTCTATCTTCGGTTTAAACCAGCGTCTGCAGTTCCTTCCCTACACAATTCTGTCCCATAATTTGAAAGACTTCGATGAGGTCATCTCTCACTTGCGTTTCCTCTAGGGGAAAGAGATCCCAGTCCGTTTCTCCTTTCCTGAATCCGACACCTTACATCAGACTTATAAATCTCCTCTGTGTAAGGCATTAATCCTCTCCAGAGTTTGTATGACTGGATGAACTTTGAGACATCGGTGGCAGGCAGGCAGCAAGCAAAAAAATTGAAATCAAATCCACAGATGATTCACAGCAGGAGATCTGGAGCCTTTTTACATTAGTTGCACTGAGGAGTCACGGTTTATCTTGATCAGACTTGCTGGCTTTTGTTTTTGTTTTGTTTACTGTCACGTGTACTGGGGTACAGAGAAAAGCTTTTTTATTGCCTGCTACCCAGGCAGCGGACATGATTATAGGACGGCCACGGTGGAGTTGCTGCCTGACAGCGCTTGCAGCACCAGAGACCCCGACTAAGGGCGCTGCCTGTACGGAGTTTGTACGTTCTCCCCGTGATCTGCGTGGTTTTTCTCCGTGATCTTCGGTTTCCTCCCACACTCCAACGTTGGACAGGTATGTAGGTTAATTGGCTTGGTGTATGTGTAAATTGTCCATTGTGTGTGTGTGTGTGTGTGTAGGATAGCGTTAATGTGCGGGGATCGCTGGTCGATGTGGACTCGGTGGGCCGAAGGGCTTGTTTCCGCGCTGTATCTCTAAACTAAACTAAACTAATCGAGCAGTCCACAGTGTGCAGATACAGGATAAAGGGAATAATGTTGCAGGATAGAGTCCAGTAAATTCTAATCCGGTCTGTGGAAAGGGTGCTGACCCCAAACATCACCCATCGTTTTTAGTTTAGTTTAGTTCAGAGTTACAGCGTGGACACAGGCCCTTCGATCGACTCCGCACCGACCAGCGATCCCCGCACACCAACACTACCCGACAAGGGACAATTTTTGCATTTTATATCGAGCCAGTTGACCCACAAACATGTCCGTCTTTGGAGTGTTGGAGGAAACTGAAGATCTCGGAGAAAATCCGCGCAGGTCACAGGGAGAATGTAAAGGGCCTGTCCCACTTGCATGCGTTTGGCGTGACCAAACGTGGTCGCTTGAGGCGTACGGGCACCGTATATGGCCGCGCGGGGCCGGTCCCACTTAGAAGCGCGGAGTTGTGCTGGGCTGGTCCCGACATCGCGCGGGGCTCCGAAAATCTGACAGTGTCCCGAAATCGTTGCTCGCCAACGGCCTGTCGTCACGCAGGCGCGTTGCGGTCGTACGCAGCGTCTTGACGGCGTACGCCTAGCGAGTGGCGTGATGACGTCACCGCCCGACGCCGTGCGACGCCCAAATTCAGTCGGCCCGCCTCCTGCCCAGCTGATTGGTCAGCATGACGCAAATGACGCCACGCGAGTACTTAGCGTGAACTCCGCTTCCGTTTGGTCGCGCCAAACGCACGCAGTCGCATGCCAGTGGGACAGGCTCTTAAGCCTGCAAACCACTCTGTTTGGATCAGGTGCAGAACAGCACTTGTGTGTGTGCTCCTCCCGCACTGCTCAGGTGTTGGGGTGAGATTCCCGTCTACGTGGCATTAAAGATGGGGACCGCTGTCGATGAGAGAGTGCTGATGCTTGACACGTCTCATCCCACCCACTGCCATCCCCTGGTGGTTAACTGTAAACTGCTCCCCAATGTCTAGGGACGCGATGTGCAAGAAAGGACTGCAGATTCTGGTTAAAACCGAAGGTAGACACCAAATGGTGGAGTAACTCAGCGGTTGAGGCAGCATCTCCGGCGAGAAGGAATGGGCGACGATTCAGGTCGAGACCCTTCTTCAGACTGATGTAGGATAGTGAAACTGGGATAGCATGGAACTGGTGTCCGGGGGTGAGCGTTGGTCGGCGTGGATTTGGTGGTCTCCGCGCTGTGTCACTGAACTGAACTAAATAATAGGGAGACAAAATTGCTGGGGAAACTCAGCGGGTGCGGCAGCATCTATGGAGCGAAGGAAATAGGCAACGTTTCGGGCCGAAACCCTGAAGGAAATAGGCAACGTTTCGGGCCGAAACCCGGGAGGGTTTCGGGCCGAAACGTTGCCTATTTCCTTCGCTCCATAGATGCTGCCGCACCCGCTGAGTTTCTCCAGCAATTTTTGTCTACCTTCGATTTTCCAGCATCTGCAGTTCCTTCTTGAACTGCGTGTGACTATACCTTGTCGTACTCAGTTCACCTCTCAAGGGGCCGGCAGGCACAGAAACAGCTACTGCGGCTTTAGGGAGTGGTGGGAGCCCCTGAGGAGGGTAAACAAGGCTGCTGTTCACTCTGCACAACCAAAACAAACCTCTCTCTTTCCCCCACCCTCGACCCAGCGCCACATTGAAGAGGGCTGCAGGGTGGCGCAGCGGTAGAGTTGTTGACTTACAGCGCCAGAGGCTCGGGTTCGATCCTGACCGAGGGTGCTGTTTGCACGCCTTCCCCCCGTGAGCCGCGTGGATTTTCTCCAGCTGCTCCTGTTTCCTCCCACGCTCCAAAGACGTGCGGGTTTGTAGGTTGATTGGCTTTGGTAAAATTGTAAATTGTCCCCACTCCTCGTTCACCCATGTCCACCCTCCGGCTCCTCGCGCCCCCCACCCCCCCCCAATCTGTCATTTGCACCCCCTCCCCCCCCCCCCCCCCCCCCCCCCCCCCCCCCCCCCCCACCCCATCCCATCACAATCACTGCATTGATCAAACCTGCAGCCTCAAATAGAATCCTTGGAACACTCAGAAAACCTCACAGGAGTTTATGGCCCCTGTTTTATAAAGTCACAGAGTGATACAGTGTGGAAATGAGGCCCTTCGGCCCAACTTGCCCACACCGGCCAACATGTCCCAGCTACACTAGTCCCACCTGCACGCATTTAGTCCACATCCCTCCAAACCTGTCCTATCCATGTACCTGTCTTAACAGGGATAGTCCCTGCCTCAACCACCTCCTCTGGCAGCTCGTTCCATACGCCCGCCACCCTTTGTGTGAAAAAGTTACACCTCAGATTCCTAGTAAATCTTTTTGCCGTCACCTTAAACCCATGTCCTCCGGTCATCGATTCCCCTACTCTGGGCAAGAGACTCTTTGTGCATCTTCCTGATCCATCCTGGGATGTCAGGACTTTCATATGAAGAAAGACTGGATAGACTCGGCTTGTACTCGCCAGAATTTAGAAGATTGAGGGGGGATCTTATAGAAACTTACAAAATTCTTAAGGGGTTGGACAGGCTAGATGCAGGAAGATTGTTCCCGATGTTGGGGAAGTCCGGAACAAGGGGTCACAGTTTAAGGATAAGGGGGAAATCTTTTAGGACCGAGATGAGGAAAACATTTTTCACACAGAGAGTGGTGAATCTCTGGAATTCTCTGCCACAGATGGTAGTTGAGGCCACAGTTCATTGGCTATATTTAAGAGGGAGTTAGATGTGGCCCTTGTGGCTAAAGGGATCAGGGGGTATGGAGAGAAGGCAGGTACAGGATACTGAGTTGGATGACCAGCCATGATCATATTGAATGGCGGTGCAGGCTCGAAGGGCTGAATGGCCTACTCCCGCACCTACTTTCTATGTTTCTATTCCTCTCATGATTTTACATACCTCTGTCATCCCTCATCCTCCTGTGCTCCAAGTAATAGAGTCCCAGCCTCCTCTACCATGTTGCCAATGTGGTCTCAGAGGGTTAATAGAATTTGTTGGACTCTTTAATGGAGAACAGCTGCCTGAATTATTCCGTGAAAGAGCTACTGCGATTTAACCTCATTATGATGTAAACCTGTTTGACAGCTCTCTGGCGATTAGTCTGCCTTCTAAATGCTCTTGAACAGCAACTTGCAATGACAGAGACCTTCTAACCTAATAAACACTTCCCCTGGCATTCCTCTGTTGCACTATCAGTTAAAATCTGACAGATCGACAAAATATTGAGGCGAGCGGTGAAAAGTCGCAGCAACTTAAGATGTAACTTAAAGGAAGATAGAGAGAGTAAGGCCCCTGTCCCACTATGCGAGTTTACCCAAGAGCTCTCCCGAGTTTAAAAGAAAAAAATCAAACTCGTGGTAAGTACGTAGAATGTACGTAGCGGGTACGTCGGAGCTCGATTTACGTCTCTTAGCGGCTCGTAACGCTAACGGCAGGTACTCGGGGAAACGCGGTAAGCTCGTGAAGTTTTCTCAACCGTGCGGAGAGTGTCCACGAGAGCCCCGAGTACCTACGAGCGGCTATTACCGTAATTCTCCGAGTTCGAATCGGGGGAAACTCGGGAGAGCTCGTGAATTACCTCGTACAGTGGGACAGGGGCTGTAGGGAGGGAATTTCAGCCTGTCACTGTCCCCACTTATCCCACACCCCTCTAGTTTAGAGATACAGCGCGGAGACAGGCCCTTCGGCCCGCCGAGTCTGTACCGACCAGCGATCCCCGCACACCACCCTACACCCACTAGGGACAATTTACACATACACCAAGCCAATTAACCTACAAACCTGTACGTCTTTGGAGTGCGGGAGGAAACCAATGATCGCGGAGAGAACACACGCGGTCACGGGGAGAACGTACAAGGCAGCAACTCTACCTCTGCGCTGCCTTGGCTACCCCACGTTCTGTGTTATCCCACACCCGACACATTAGGGGGAACATTAGTTCTGTCCTACACACTAGGGACAATTAACCTGCTCCCGAACATGTCTGTATGTCTGTGGAGTGTCACCTCTCATACCTGCGCCCCACCTGGATGCACACCTATTCCTCCCTTTCCCCCTCCTCCCTTCCACCTATATCCATATTTCGTGCTCCTTCTGACCTTATCTCACACCTTTTGCCTTTTCATTCCCGGCCTTTGTCCACCCACCTGCCAATTATAAACCCCCCCCACCTCCACACCTGTATCCACCTATCACTCGCGTGTTGTCCCACCCCCACCTCTGTTCCAGCTTTCACACCTCGACTCCAATCAGTCTGGAGAAAGGTCCCAACTCAAAAAGGCCCAACCCCAGGGTCTCGACCCGAAACGTCACCTATTCCTTCGCTCCATAGATGCTGCCTCACCCGCTGAGTTTCTCCAGCATTTTTGTCTACCTTCGATTTTTCCAGCGTCTGCAGTTCCTTCTTAAACATCCCAACCCAAAAATGTCGCATGTCCACGCTCTCCAGGGATGTTATCTGGCTCACTAAGTTACTCCAGCACTTTGTGTCTTTTTTGTTGTTGTAAACCAGCATCTGCAGTTCCTCTCGTCTATGATTTTGTCCTCCTTGGTCAAATCTCCTCCAACCTTCTTTGCTGAAAGGAGAGCAACAACAGTTTTTCCAGAGTGATCTCGGAGCTGAAATCCCTCCTTCCCCGGGACTATTTTGGTGAATCTCTATTGAGGACCCCCCCCACGCACATCCCAACATGTGACAACCAGCCATACTGCAGTTGTAGTCGAACTATTAATTAACAAAGTTCCCGCAAAAAAATCCTTTATAATGGAGACACAAGGATCTGCACAAATTAAATTCTTATTTAGTTTGGAGATACAGCGTGGAAACAGGCCCTTCGGCTCATCGAGTCTACGCCGGCCAGCGATCACTGCTATACACACTAGAGGGCAATTTACAGAAGCCAATTAACCTGCAAACCTGCATGTCTTTGGAGTTTGGGAGAAAACCGACTAGGTCACGGGGAGAACGTACAAACTCCGTACAGACAGCACCCATAGTCAGGATCGAACCCGGGTCTCTGGCGCTGTGGGGCAGCAACTCTACAGCTGCGCCACCGTGCCACCCCAAAATGTCAAATCGTCCCTGGGTGGGCATGAACCGCCCATCTTTCAGGTTAACAACTGACCGAACTAACGATTTGACCCACAGAGACCAACTAATTGACTGGTCCTGATCTGGGATAGCAGTGCACCCGGTCTCACATAGAAACATAGAAATTAGGTGCAGGAGTAGGCCATTCGGCCCTTCGAGCCTGCACCGCCATTCAATATGATCATGGCTGATCATCCAACTCAGTATCCCGTACCTGCCTTCTCGCCATACCCTCTGATCCCCTTAGCCACAAGGGCCACATCTAACTCCCTCTTAAATATAGCCAATGAACTGGCCTCGACTACCCTCTGTGGCAGGGAGTTCCAGAGGTTCACCACTCTCTGTGTGAAAAAAGTTCTTCTCATCTCGGTTTTAAAGGATTTCCCCCTTATCCTTAAGCTGTGACCCCTTGTCCTGGACTTCCCCAACATCGGGAGCAATCTTCCTGCATCTAGCCTGTCCAACCCCTTAAGAATTTTGTAAGTTTCTATAAGATCCCCTCTCAATCTCCTAAATTCTAGAGAGTATAAACCGAGTCTATCCAGTCTTTCTTCATAAGACAGTCCTGACATCCCAGGAATCAGTCTGGTGAACCTTCTCTGCACTCCCTCTATGGCAATAATGTCCTTCCTCAGATTTGGAGACCAAAACTGTACGCAATACTCCAGGTGTGGTCTCACCAAGACCCTGTACAACTGCAGTACATACTGTGGGCAAACGTGGTTCGGGATGTGTGGATCAGATAGACAATATCATGGCAGACCGGGGATGGAGGGTGGTGCGCTTCCACCCATTCACCTGCGAGATGGGCACCCAATACTTGGGCTGTGCCGTTTCAGTTTCGGTTTAGTTCACTGTCACGTGTACCGAGGTACAGCGAAAAGCTTTTGTTGCGTGCTAACCAGTCAGCGGAAAGACAATGCATGATTACAATCGAGCCATTCACAGTGTACAGATACATGATGAGATCTGAAGAAGGGTTTCGGCCCGAAACGTCGCCTATTTCCTTCGCTCCATAGATGCTGCTGCACCCGCTGAGTTTCTCCAGCACTTTTGTCTACCTTCGATTTTCCAGCATCTGCAGTTCCTTCTTGAACGTGATGGGGGCATAACGCTCAGTGCAAGGTAATGTCCGAGGTTCACTAATGAGGTGGATAGGATCTCAGGTCCGCTCTCTAGTTGTTGGTAGGATGGTTCAGTTGCCTGATAACAGCTGGGAAGAGACTCTCCCTGAATCTAGAGGTGTGCGTTTTCACAATTCTGTACCTTTCGCCCGATGGGAGAGGGGAGAGGAGGGAGTGGCCAGGGTGCGACTGGTCCTTGTAGTCTCATGAGTTCGTTTGCCCTGAAGGAGGGAGGGTGTGCGGAGGCTGCCTTATGGTAGGAGGCCCAGAGTCATCTTTGACCTCTTGGCGCCAGCCCTTACGCTGCCCTGTAGCTCTCCTTGGATGAGCTGTAGCTCCGTCTTGTTCAGTTGTAGCTTCCGGAGATAAGTCGCTGCAGTCTCATAGTCGGCATCAGCCGCTTCTGGGCCTCATCTGCCTGTTTTGTGGCATTGATTACAGCTCTCAGTCGACATGCTCAAGTCAAGTCATGCAACCTTTCAGGGGATGTTAGTTACAGCTCACCGTGGATGCCTCTTAGCCTCCGTGCGTGGTTAACCAGATCCATGCACAACTAATCCACAGTAACTGCAAAGAATCACGCTGATTTAGGACTCTGTTTGGACTTAGTTAAGTTAAGAACACAACCACACAATGAACTTATCACATCTCCCTCAACATTCCCAGTTTCAGTGCGTTTAAAAAAAAGGGGCCAACATCTACCCTTATGACTGCAACATTGTGTGTTTCAAACCTTCAGGGGCAGAATCTAGGTTCCACACACTACTTGCAGGCTGCCCTTGTAGCTTGTACGGAAAGCAAAATTCTTCTGCACAATCCATCCAGCCACATCTCACCGAGCCAGAGGGAGCCAGGTGAATCGGTGGAATTCATTGCCACAGATAGCGGTGGAGGCTAGTTCGTTGGTAAAGCGGAGGTTGATAGGTGCTTGATTAGTAAAGGCATCAAAGATTACAGGGAGAAGGCAGAAGGATTCATAAACATTCATATCGACGTCAGCAAATCAGTATCGTACAGAAGATAGACACAGAAGTCTGGAGTAACTCAGCGGGACAGGCAGCAGCTCTGGAGAGAAGGAGTAGGGTGACGTCACGGTTCGAGACAGTCGCGGTGGTGCAGCGGTAGAGTCACTGCCTTACAGCGAATGCAGCGCCGGGGACCCGGGTTTGATCCCGACTACGGGTGCTGTCTGTGTGGAGTTTGTACGTTCTCGGCGTGACCTGCGTGGGTTTTCTCCGGGATCTTTGGTTTCCTCCCACACTCCAAAGACGTGCAGGTTTGTAGGTTAACTGGCTTGGTAAATGTAAAAATTGTCCCTAGTGGATGCAAGATAGTGTTAATGTGCGGGGATCGCTGGTCAGCACGGACCCGGTGGGCCGAAGGGTCTGTTTCCGCTTCTGTATCTCTAAACTAAACTAAATTAAACTTAACTGAACTAAAGAGACCCTTCTTCAGACTGAGAGTCTGGGGAGAGGGAAACGAGAGATATAGAGAAGCTGATATGGAGAGATATAGAACAAATGAATGAAAGATAATTGCAAAATAGACAATAGGTGCAGGAGTGGAGGCCATTCGGCCCTTCGAGCCAGCACCACCATTCAATGTGATCATGGCTGATCATCCCCAATCAGTACCCCGTTCCTGCCTTCTCCCCATATCCCCTGACTCCGCTATTTTTAAGAGCCCTATCTAGCTCTCTTGAAAGTATCCAGAGAACCAGCCTCCACCGCCCTCTGAGGCAGAGAATTCCACAGACTCCCCACTCTCTGTGAGAAAAAGCGTTTCCTTGTCTCCGTTCTAAATGGCTTACTCCTTATACTTAAACTGTGGCCTCTGGTTCTGGACTCCCCCAACATCGGGAACATAGATTGGAATGAGATTGCAAAGGCTTTGCCTGGGTGGAATCTGCTTGTGCCTTTTTTCCAAGCTCCTGGCCTTGGAAAGCCGACTTGCCGAGTATGATCCCATTTTGAGGGTCAGTAGATGATTTCACCCCAGATGGCAAGATGGGAAAACTGGATATGTAAGAAGGAACTGCAGATGCTGGTTTAAATCGAAGATAGAGACAAAATGCTGGAGTAACTCAGCGGGACAGGCAACATCTCTGGGGAGAAGGAATGAATGGGTGACATTCAGTCTGAGGAAGTTGTCTTGACCCATTCCTTCTCCCCCGGGAAGCTGCCTGTCCGGCTGAGTTACTCCAGCATTTTGTGTTTATCTTGGTGGGAAAACTGGGTGTAGTTCTCGCCAGACACACACACACACACACGCACACGCGCACGCACGCACGCACGCACGCACGCACGCACGCGCACACACACACACACAATGTCCCGCCAACCTCCACTTCCCAAGGCAAAGCCAAGTCTGAATCCCATCCCTCTGTGCTCAGTTTCTGCTGCCAAAGCTCTGTAAAGTAACAGATGACAAAATAACACCTTCTTTCCCTCGGTTGTTTGTTTGCACCTGGCTCCCATTTGCAATCCCGGCATTTTGCGTTGCTGATTCAGGATGCTGGCTTGTAGGGCCTACTCCTGCATCTATTTTCTATGTTTCTATTTGTTGCCCTTGCCCGAATCGATGGCCAAGATAGCACAACGACGTCTCTACTTCCTGAGAACATAGAAACATAGAAACATAGAAAATAGGTGCAGGTGTAGGCCATTCGGCCCTTCGAGCATGCACCGCCATTCCTTATGACCATGGCTGATCATCCAACTCAGTATCCCATCCCTGCCTTCTCTCCATACCCCCTGATCCCTTTAGCTACAAGGGCCACATCTAACTCCCTCTTAAATATAGCCAATGAACTGTGGCCTCAACTACCTTCTGTGGCTGAGAATTCCACAGATTCACCACTCTCTGTGTAAAAAATGATTTTCTCATCTCAGTCCTAAAAGACTTCCCTCTTATCCTTAAACTGTGACCCCTAGTTCTGGATCCCTAGAGAAGGCTTATGAAGTTCGGCAAGTCCCCAACAACTCTCACCCACATCTACAGAGGCACCACAGTGAGCATTCTATCGGGATGCATTACAGTTTGGTTTGGGAACAGCTCCATCCAAGACTGCAAGAAATCTCAATCAGTGGCCGAGCAGACATGAAGGGCTGAATGTCCACGTTAATAAGTGACAGGAGCATGCAGGAAAAATGTTCCCAATGTTGGGCGAGTCCAGAACCAGGGGCCACAGTCTTACAATAAAGGGGAGGTCATTTAAGACTGAGGTGAGAAAAAATGCTTTCACCCAGAGAGTTGTGAATTTATGGAATTCCCTGCCACAGAGGGCAGTGGAGGCCAAGTCACTGGATGGATTTAAGAGAGAGTTAGGTAGAGCTCTAGGGGCTAGTGGAGTCGAGGGATATGGGGAGAAGGCAGGCACGGGTTACTGATAGGGGACGATCAGCCATGATCATATCGAATGGCGGTGCTGGCTCGAAGGGCCGAATGGCCTCCTCCTGCACCTATTTTCTACGTTTCTATGTTTATAGCTCGAGGTTCAGTTTGGAGATACAGCGTGGAAACAGGCCCTTCGGCCCACCGAGTCCATGCCGACCAGCGATCATTCTATGTTTCTATGAGCAGAATTCGCCATTCGGCCCATCAAGTCTACTCCACCATTCAATCATGGCTGATCTATCTTTCCCCATTCTTCTGCCTAATCAAGAATCCATCTATCTCTGCCTTAATAATATCCATTGACTTCTCCTCCACAGCCTCCTGTGGCCTAACTCCTAACTCCCCCGTAACCCCTGACACCCTTATTTATTGCTTCAGTTCATCCCAGTCCTCATAAGTTCACAGTTCATTAGTGATAGAAGCAGAATTAGCCCATCAAGTCTACTCCGCCATTCAATCATGGCTGATCTATCTCTCCCTCCGAACCCCATTCTCCTGCCTTCACCCCATAACCCCTGACACCCGTACCAATCAAGAATCTGTCAATCTCTGCCTTAAAAATATCCACTGACTTGGCCTCCACAGACGTCTGTGGCAATGACGTCATAGATTCATAGAAACCTACAGCAGTGAAACAGTCCCTTCGGCCCATAACTCCATGCTGACCAAGATGCCCCATCTACGCTAGTCCCATTTGCATGCGTTTGGCCCATATCGCTCTAAACCTTTCCTCTCCATGCACCTGTCCAAGAGTCCTTCAAGTGCTGTTATGGTACCTTCCTCAACTACCTCTTCAGACAGCTCATTCCATAAACCCACTATACATACATTCCCCTTGTGATTTTATACACCTCTATAAGATCACCCCTTAGCCTCCCAGTGGCAGCATGGTGACACAGCGGTACAGTTGCTCCTTTAAGCCCTGTCCCACTGTACGAGTTCATTCCAAGAGCTCTCCCGATTTTGCCCTGATTCGAACTCGGGGATTTACGGTAATGGCCGCTCGCAGGTACTCGGGGCTCTCGTGGACATTTTTCAACATGTTGAAAAATCTTCACGAGTCTTCCCGAGCTCGCCGCGTTTCCCGAGTACCTGCCGTTAGCGTTACGAGCCGCTAAGAGACGTCCCCGAGCTCCGACGTACCCGCTACGTTCATTCTCCGTGCTTACCACGAGTTAGATTTTTTTTAAAACTCGGGAGAGCTCTTGGGTGAACTCGTACCGTGGGACAGGGCCATTACAGCGCCAGGGACCCGGGTTCGATCATGACTACAGGTGCTGTCTGTACAGAGTTTGTGCGTTCTCCCCGTGACCTGCGTGGGTTTTCTCCGGGTGCTCCGGTTTCCTCCCACTCTCCAAAGACGTACAGGTTTGTAGGTTAATTGGCTTCGGTAAATATTGTAAATTGTCCACAGTATGTGTACGATATGGGGATCGCTGGTCGGCACGGACTCGGTGGGCCGAAGGGCCTGTTTCCGCAATGTACCTCTAAACTAAACTCCTGTGCTCCACAGAATAAAGTCCTAGACTGCCCGACCTCTTCCTCTGAGCCAGAACCTGAAAGGTCACGCACATGAAACGTTGACCCAGTTTCCCTCTCCACAGAAGCTGCCGAATATTCCCAGCCATCTCCGTCTTCAACTCTGGTGAAGAGCTTTGTTTCTCTTTGTGTTTTTCAGAGCCGGAAGGATAGGGAGAGGCCAAGGCAGAAAGTGAAGAAGGCCACAGAGTCTTTAAGCTCAGTTGTTAGTACGGTCACGCTAACAGCAGAGAAGGTGAGCGAATGCAATGAAGCAGCCCTCGGGCTCTTGATATTCGCGGCCCGACTCAAACGAAGGCATGTGCAGGGAGGAACTGCAGCCGCTGGTTTAAACCGATGATGGACACCAAATGTTGGGGTAACTCAGCGGGACAGGCAGCATCTCTGGGGAAAAGGAATGGGTGACGTTTCGGGTCGAGACCCTTCTTCAGACTGAGAGTCGGGGGCAGGGGCGGAAATCCCGGAGGGGGCCAGGTTAGACACGCCCCCCCCACCCCCCTGTTTTGAGAGGTGGGGGACAATCCCCCCCCCATTTTTTGTAATCCGGATTTTAAAACTCGGTGAAATATTCGCTTTCCGCGAGACAGTGGGGGTAGGACTGCTGATCGAGGGCGCCGATTGGAGGAGGGAGGCGTGCCAAAACACTCTCGCCAGCCCTGGACACAGACCTGCGCCTCATCCGCAGCCAGGATCCATCCCGGCTCTCCGGCGCTGTCCCGTCCCCACGTCCGGGGGTGGCCAGAGACGTCGGGAGTCAGACGGGAGCTGTACCTCCAGGCCTACCGCCAGCGCAGAGAAGCAGCACTAAACCCAGCTCAACTCTGCCTGTCCCGCCAGGTTAATACTCCTACAGCCCTGCCTGAACTTGCGGGAAATATGGCCCAGGTTTACAGCCAGCGCGGAGAAGCAGCACTGGTGTCCCGTCAGTCCAGGCAGGGCTGTAGGTTAACCCGGCGATACAGGCAGAGTTGAGCTGCATTTAGCGCTGGATTGAGCCTCCGAAGCCTCGCGTATGTGTGAGTGTGCGTACATGCGCGTGTCCCCCCCTGTCCCCTCCATATTTTGATAGTGATTTCCGTGCCTGGTCAGGGGAGAGGGAGATGCCGCCGATTACCATCTCTGTGTGCTTGAGTTCACACTCCTGGTGCTCAGTCTCGGAGACTCCAGCCCTTGTTGCTCTGGTTACCATACGATACGTCAGAACTTTATTTGTCCCAGGAGGGAAATCGACCTGTCAAATGTCATAGAAACACAACAAGATACATGAAGCATGAAAATAAAGTGACATAGAAACATAGAAAATAGGTGCAGGAGTAGGCCATTCGGCCCTTCGAGCCTGCACCGCCATTCAATATGATCATGGCTGATCATCCAACTCAGTATCCTGTACCTGCCTTCTCTCCATACCCCCTGATCCCTTTAGCCACAAGGGCCACATCTAACTCCCTCTTAAATATAGCCAATGAACTGGCCTCAACTACCTTCTGTGGCAGAGAGTTCCAGAGATTCACCACTCTCTGTGTGAAAAATGTTTTTCTCATCTCGGTCCTAAAAGATTTCCCCCTTATCCTTAAGCTTTGACCCCCTTGTCCTGGACTTCCCCAACATCGGGAACAATCTTCCTGCATCTAGCCTGTCCAACCCCTTAAGAATGTTGTAAGTTTCTATAAGATCCCCCCTCAATCTCCTAAATTCTAACGAGTACAAGCCGAGTCTATCCAGTCTTTCTTCATATGAAAGTCCTGACATCCCAGGAATCATTCTGGTGAACCTTGTGACGAGTGGAAAGGATTGGGGATGTGCAAAGATTGGGGGGGGGGGGGGGAGTCAGTCTACCCCACGACAGAAAGGGGGAGGAGTTGTACAGTTTGATAGCCACAGGGAAGAAGGATCTCCTGTGGCGTTCTGTGCTGCATCTTGGTGGAACCAGTCTGTTGCTGAAGGTCTCAGGTTGTTGCTGGCTCAGCCTCCTTGTTCCGCTGCTGTTCCCCGGGCCCTCCGAGCGCCGATGTACACGTGTGCCGAGCCAGCTCCTCGCGGACCGCACGTTCCCTGCGCCGAAGCCTTTCTTCCCGTTCCTTCATGTCAACAGCTGATTCCAGGCTCGGTGTGCCCGGAGGAACTGCAGATGCCGGTTTAAACCGAAGATTTAAAAGCTGGAGTAACTCAGCGAGTCGGTCAGCATCTCTGGTCAGAAGGGATGGGTGATGTTTCGGGTCGAGACCCTTCTTCTTCCACCGTGCTGGGCGCAGTGATTGCTCAGGGGCGGCACGGTGGCGCAGCGGTAGGGTTGCTCCCTCACAGCGCCAGAGACCCGGGTTCGATCCCGACTACGGGTGCTGTCTGTACGGAGTTTGCACCTTCTCCCCGTGACCCGCGTGGGTTTCCTCCGGGTGCTCCGGTTTCCCCCCACACTCCAAAGATGGTTAATTGGCTTCTGTAAGTTGTCCCTAATGTGTAAGATAATGCTAGTGTAAGGGGTTGGCTGGCTGGCATAGACTCGGTGAGCCGAAGGGCCTGTTACCATGCCGTATCTCTAAGATCTAAAGTAAAGTAGTCCCAGTGATTTCCCCAACCCGAAACATTGCCCATCCTTGTTCTGAGTTACTCTAGCTAAAGTGATAATCTGTCCTGCCTCCGTGGGTAACTATCCCAGCTGAGTTGGGACTGAGCCACGAATCTCTGGTACAGTTTATTGTCACGTGTACCGAGTTACAATGAAAAGCTTTCGTTGCGCGCTAACCAGTCAACGGAAAGACAATACGTGATTACAATCATTCCGTCTACAGTGTACAGATACAGGATAAAGGGAACACTGTTTGGTGCAAGATGAAATGCAGTAGGGTCTGATTCAAGGTAGTACAAGGGTCTCCAATGAAGTAGATGATAGCTCAGGACTGTTCTCTAGTTTAGAGATACTGCACGAAAACAGGCCCTTCTGCCCACCGAATCCGCACCGACCAGCGATCCCTGCACATTTAAAGCCCTGTCCCACGGTACGAATTCATTCCAAGAGCTCTCCCAAGTTTTAAAATAATCAAACTCAGGTTACGCACGGAGATTGAACGTAGCGGGTACGTCGGAGCTCGGGGACGTCTCTTAGCGCTGACGGCAGGTACTCGGGAAGACTCGCTAACGGCAGGTAAGCACGGGAAGACTCGTGAAGATTTCTCAACCTGATGAAAAATGCCCACGAGAGCCCCGAGTACCGACGAGCGGCCATTACCGTAAATCTCCCGAGTTCGAATCAGGGCAAACTCGGGAGAGCTCTTGGAGTGAACTCGTACCGTGGGGACAGGGGTTTAACACTATCCTACACACACACGAGGGACAAATTACACTTTAACCAAGCCAATTTACCTACAAAGCCGCACGTCTTTGGAGTGTGGGAGGAAACCGAAGATCTCGGAGAAAACCCACGCAGGTCACGGGGAGAACGTGCAAACTCCGTACAGACAGCACCCGTAGCCGGGATCGAGCCTGGGTACTGCAAGCGCTGTAAGGCAGCAACTCTACCGCTGCGCCACCGTGCCGCCCACGCTGTCGATGGTTGCCTGGTAACAGTGAGGAAGAAGCTGTCCCTGAATCACCCTGAATATCAGGATGGAGTCTTGTGGAGGTGAAGCTAGTGGATGTGGCAAGAGAGGGACTATAAGGACAGGTGCTGGGAAGATATTTGAACGCGGAGGATTTTAAAGAGAAAGGAATGCTTGGAATGCTGACAGGGAAGATTGGGAGATGGCTCATGTGAAGTTTATACAACTGTGTCGCCTTTATTATTGTGCTGCACTTTCTCAGGTCGCGGCCGTGAATGTTAGTGTAAAGATTTATTACATTTCAAATTTAGTTTAGTTTAGAGATACAGCGCGGAAACCTTCGGCCCAATGAGTCCGCTCCGACCAGCGAGCCCCGCACGGTAACACTATCCTACGCCCACTAGGGACAAGTTACACTTGACTTAAACCGAGCCAGTTATCCTACAAAACCTGAATGTATTTGGAGTTTGGGAGGAAACCGGAGATCCTGGAGAAAACCTGCACGGGTCACGGGGAGAACGCACAAACAGCGCCCGTAGTCAGGATGGAACCCCGCTCTCTGGCGCTGGGAGGCAGCAAATCCATCGCCGTGCCGCCCCCGGTTGCATCTTAGAAATAAGAAAAAGTGCAAGCACACTAATGGGATTGTACTATAGGCCCCCTGAAAGCCAGCGGGAGATAGTAACATAGAAAATAGGTACAGGAGGAGGCCATTCGGCCCTTTGAGCCAGCACCGCCATTCATTTTGATCATGGCTGATCGTCCCCTATCAATAACCAGTACCTGCCTTCTCCCCATATCCCTTGACTCCACTAGCCCCTAGAGCTCTATCTAACTCTCTCTTAAATCCATCCAGTGACTTGGCCTCCACTGCCCTCTGTGGCAGGGAATTCCACAAATTCACAACTCTCTGGGTGAAAAAGTTTTTTTCTCACCTCGGTCTTAAATGACCTCCCCTTTATTCTAAGACTGTGTGTGGCCCCTGGTTCTGGACCAGGCATGTAGACAGATTGCCGTAAGACAACCTGGTCTGACTTCCCGAGACTCAACGCCTGACATTTACGTGCATTGGACTTCATTCGCCATTCAAAGCGACTAAATGTGAAAATTCTCTTCAACATCTGATTGTTGAGGAAAACCTTCACTGTTTCAGTGGCTCAATGGTGTGTTTATCATTACGTGTGCCCAGATACAGTAGAGTGTTTGTTCTGCTCGCTTATCCACCAAATCACACCACACATGAGGACAATAGATCCTCTTCATGAACAGCACACAGAGTGTCTGAAAATCCTGGCACCATTTTTCAACTTCCAGGCCTCTGAAAAGTCCAAACTTGCTGCAGGGAGATCGCCACTGGTGCATGTGCCCAATGTATGTTGTATTATTTTGCTCAACTGATGCTTTTCGTTAAATTCTTCTATGTTTTGAAAGCACCGGATGTTTTAGTATACCAGTTTCTTTCTCTGCCCCAGCTTTTCTTTTTTAAATTTGAGTCTTAATAACTTTGATGCAAACAAAACGAACGGCCTTAAACAGCGCCAGAGACCAGGGTTCGATCCTGACTACGGCTGCTGTCTGGACGGAGTCGATATGACCGCGTGGGTTTTCTCCGGGTGCTCCGGTTTCCTCCCACACTCCAAAGACGTGCAGGTTTGTCGGTTATTTGGCTTCAGTATATGGCCCCTACTGTGTAGCATCGAACTATTGTACAGGTAATTGCTTGTCGGCGTGGACTCGTTGTGCCGAAGGGTCTGATTCCATGCTGTACCTCTCAATCCCAGAACAAGGGGTCACAGTTTAAGGATAAGGGGGAAATCTTTTAGGACCGAGATGAGGAAAACTTTTTTCACACAGAGAGTGGTGAATCTGTGGAATTCTCTGCCACAGAAGGTAGTTGAGGCCACAGTTCATTGGCTATATTTAAGAGGGAGTTAGATGTGGCCCTTGTGGCTAAAGGGATCAGGGGGTATGGAGAGAAGGCAGGTACAGGATACTGAGTTGGATGATCAGCCATGATCATATTGAATGGCGGTGCAGGCTCGAAGGGCCGAATGGCCTACTCCTGCACCTATTGTCTATGTTTCTAACTGAACTAAACTAGTGCCCACTGTCTCTGCCTCCTCCTTTCTTCTTCCTGCCCCCCCCCCCCCCCAACCTCCACATCAGTCTGAAGAAGGGTCTCGACCCGAAACATCACCTATTCCTTCACTCCATTGATGCTGCCTCACCCGCTGAGTTTCTCCAGCATTTTTGTCTACCTTCGATTTTTCCAGCATCTGCAGTTCTTTCCTAAACTAGTGTACGGCTGATTGCTGGTCGGTGCGGACCCGGTGGGCCGAAGGGCCTGTTTCTGTGTTGTATCTGTAAGCTAAGCTAGTGTATGGGTTGAACGCTGGTCAGCATGGACTTGGTGGGCCGAAGGGCCTGTTTCCGCGCTGTATCACCAAACTAAACTAAACTAATGTACGGGTAGTTACTGGTCAGAGTGAACTCGTTGGGCCGAAGGGCCTCTTTCCATGCTATATCTCTAAACTAAACAAATGTATGGGTGATCGCTGGTCAGTGCAGACTCACTGGGCAGAAGGGCCTGTTTCCACGCTGTATCGCTCCATAGATGCTGCTGCACCCGCTGAGTTTCTCCAGCATTTTTGTGTACCTTCGATTTTCCAGCATCTGCAGCTCCTTCTTAAACTCCACGCTGTATCTCTTGACCTCACTAAACTAGAGTACGGGGTGATCGCTGGTCGGAGTGGACTCGGTGGGCCGAAGGGTCTGTTTCCGTGATGTATCACTAAACTAAACTAAACTAGTATATGGGTAATTACTTGTCAGCGCACACTCGATGGGCCGAAGGGCCTGTTTCCACGTTGTGTCTGGAAGCTAAAGATCAGATAATATTATACATAAGTTTGCTGTGCTGATGATATTTTCCCTTGTCCGCCAGACTTGCATAAGTACCAGCAGCAGCAGCAGTAGCAGCCGTGCCTATAAGTCGAGCACCGCGAGAGGGTCGGAAGAGGCCGCTGCTCCCTTCGGCAACAAACATTTCCAGCGACCGTCGGCGCCGCTCGCGGGCGGGAAGGAGACAGCCGAGGTGGCCAGGTCAGATGTCAAAGGGAAGAAGGCCCCCGGCCATGGCTGCGGCCAGCGTGGACGGAAGCCTGGCGGAGCTAAGAGCACGGCAGTTGTTGCCACAGTTTCGTCGCCAAGCCTGTTTCAGCAAGGTACCGTCTATAAATAGCAAAATACCACAGACGTTAATTCCCGGGATGGCGGGACTGACATGTGAAGAAAGAGTGGGCCAATTAGGCTTGTATTTACGGGAATTTAGAAGGATGAGAGGGAATCTTATAGAAACATTTCAAATTCTTAAGGGATTGGACAGGCTCGTTGCAGAAAAATGTTCCCGATGTTGTGGGAGTCGAGAACCAGGGGGTCACAGTTTAAGAATAAGGGGTTAGCCATTTAGGACTGAGATGAGGAAAAACGTTTTCACCCAGAGAGTTGTGAATCTGTGGAATTCTCTTCCATAGAAGGCAGTGGAGGCCAATTCACTGGATGTATTCAAGAGAGAGTTAGATTTAGCTCTTAAGGGGCTGTCCCACTGTACGAGGTCAAGAGCTCTCCCGAGTTTAACAAAAAATCAAACTCGTAGTAAGTACGTAGAACGTACGTAGCGGGTGTGTCGGAGCTCGTGGACGTCCCGTAGCGGCTCGTAACGCTAACGGCAGGTACTCGGGAAACGCGGTAACTCGTGAAGTTTTTTCAGCACTGTGAAAAATGTTCACGAGAGCCCCGAGTACCTACGGACGGCTATTACCGTAATTCTCCCAGTTCGAATCGGTGGAAACTCGGGAGAACTCTTGAATTACCTCGTACAGTGGGACAGCCCCTTATAGGGCTAACGGAATCAAGGGATATGGGGAAAAAGCAGGAACGGGGCACTGATTCTGGATGATCAGCCATGATCATATTGAATGGAGGTGTTGGGCCGAATGGCCCACTCCTGCGTCTATGTTTCTATGTTGTAAGTCTGAAATAAAACAGGAACTATGTATTATGTGGAGAGGATGTTTCCACTAGTGGGAGAGTCTAGAACCAGAGTGTATAGCCTCAGAATAAAAGGATGTACCTTTAGAAAGGCGTTGAGGAGGAATTTCTTCAGTAGGTGGGTGGTGAATCTGTGGCATTCTGTGGAGGCCAAGTATTTGGGTGGAGATAGACAGATTCTTGATTAGTCCGGGTGTCAGGAGTTATGGGGAGAAGGCAGGAGAATGGGGTTGAGAGGGAAAGATAGATCAGCCATGATTGAATGGGCGAGTAAGCACGATGGGCCGAATGGCCTACTTCTGCACCTATGACCTGTGAACTTATGAAACTCTCCTGGAGGCACAGCGGTAGAGTTGCTGCCGTACAGCGAATGCAGCGCTGGAGACCCGCGTTCCATCCCGACTACGGGCGCTGTCTGTACGGAGTTTGCACGTTCCCCCCGTGACCCGCGTGGGTTTTCTCCGAGAGCTTCGGTTTCCTCCCGCACTCCAAAGACGTACAGGTTCGTAGGTTAATTGGATTGATTCATGTAAAAATTGTCCCTAGTGGGTGTGGGACAGTCTGCGGGGATCGCTGGTCGGCGCGGACCCGGTGGGCCGAAGGGCCTGTTTCCGCGCTGTATCTCTAAACTAAACTAAACCTGAGTCTCTGGCGCTGTGAGGCAGCAGCACTACCAGCTGCTCCACTGATATTGATTCTGTTTTGATTCTCCATGGATAGAGCCTCATCTGCTGATCATTTCCAACCCTCTCTTGTTGTTTTCATGTTTTGCCGATACCCACACCCTTTGTTCAGCTGCGATAACGAGTTATTTTGTTTGTTTTCTCTCCCTTTAACCGAGTGGCCTTGCCACGCCGGCAAACCACCGCCCCGAATCAAATGCAAAAACGTGCGGCTGTACGTAAGTGATCAGAGCAGAATCAGGCCATTCAGCCCATCAATTCTACTCCACCATTCAATCATGGCTGATCTATCTCTCCACCAAGCCAAATAGCCGACAAACCTGTCCGCCTTTGGAGCGCAGGGAGGAAACCGAAGATCTCGGAGAAAACCCACAGGGAGAGCGTGCAAACTCCATACAGACAGCACCCGCAGTCGGGAATTAACACCGGGTCTCGGGCGCTTTGAGTGCTGTGAGGCAGCAACTCTACCGCCTTTGTCCCCATTGTCCTGTCTTCTCCCCATAACCCCTGACACACGTACTAATCAAGAATCTATCTATCGCTGCCTAAAAAATATCCATCGACATGGTCTCCACAGTCGTCTGTGGCATGCTGGAAGTTTAAAGTACCAACACAGATAGCGCTAAGGTCTCCTCAGTTAACTCGGCAGCAGCTACAGGCAGCTACAGGCGCAGCGGGAGAGTTGCTGCCTTACAGCACTTAAAGTGCCTGAGACCCGAGTCCGATCCCGACTACGGGCGCTGACTGTACGGAGTTTGTACGTTCTCCCCCGTGACCGCGTGGGCTTTCTCCGAGATCTTCGGTTTCCTCCCACACTCCAAAGGCGTACAGGGTTGTAGGTTCATTGGCTTGGTGTAAATGTAAATTGTCACTAGTGTATGGAGGATGGTGGTGATGGGCGGGGATCGCTGGTCGGAATGGACACGTTGGGCCGAAGGGCCCTGATTCCGTGCTGTATCTCCAAACTAACCTGTCGCCCGGTGAGCCACGCTCAGACCTGCATGCTGTCAACTGCACGTACGATCACCCACGCAGCCGGAAACGGAAGATCAAACAGCCGAGGAAAACCACAGAACTTCGACAGGAAGCTCTGAAAATCTTGTGCGATATATCTGTGAACCTTGCACACATTTAAAATTGGCAGTGCCGGTATCAGCTGTGATACTGGTTGACAACACTTGTATCTGCTTTGGACGACTTCTAGGGTTTATGTCCTTTAAGTCCAACTCATTGAACCATAGACTGATACAGTGTGGAAACAGTTCAACCGGCCCAACTTGCCCACACCGGCCAACATGCCCCATCTACACTAGTCCCACCTGCCTGCGTTTGGCCCATATCCCTCCAAACTCACCCTATCCATGTACCTGTCTAAATGTTTCTTCAACGTTACAATAGTAGCAGCCTCAACTACATCCTCTGGCAGCTCGTTCCGTACACCCACCACCCTGAACAAGTTACCACTCAGTTTCCCATTGAATCTTTCCTCCGTCACTTTAAACCTATGCCCTCTGGTCCTCGATTCCCCAACTCTGGGCAAGAGGCTCAGTGTGTTTACCCGATCTGTTCCTCTCACAAATTTGACAACAGTTGTATCTGGATGAGAAGGGAATGGAGGGTTATGGTATGAGTGCAGGCAGGTGGGACTAAGGGAAAAAAGTTGTTCGGCACGGACTTGTAGGGCCGAGATGGCCTGTTTCCGTGCTGTAATTGTTATATGGTTATATGGTTATATGGTATCTGATTTGGACGTTCAATTCAATGCAACTTTATTGTAATTGCACAAATACGAGTACAGTTACAACGAAATGCAGTTTAGCGTCTGGTCATAGTGCAAGATAGTAGAAATAAAAATACTGGTTAACAATGTGTGGATTGTGGATGAATTAAACTGGTACATAGGCAAATAAATGTATACAAATGGGAGAGTATAAAGATAGCTAGCAACGGGACTGTGAGTTCAGCAGTGTAATGGTGTTATTGAAAAAGCTGTTCCTCAGCCTGCCTGTGCGAGACCTGAGGCTCCTGTACCACCTCCCTGATGGGAGGAGGGCAAACAGTCCATGGTTAGGGTGGGAGGGGTCCTTGATGATTTTCCCGGCCCGTCTCAGACACCGTTTGCGGTGGAGGGCATCCATGGCAGGGAGCGGGGCACCGATGATGTGCTGAGCAGTTTTCACCACCCGTTGTAGTGCCTTCCTGTCAGCTGTGGTGCAGCTGCTGTACCATACCGTGAAGCAGGTGGTCAGGATGCTCTCGATGGTACAGCGGTAGAAGTTGGTCAGGATCTGGGGGGACGGGTGGGCTTTCTTAAGCCTCCTCAGAAAGTAAAGGCGCTGCTGCGCCTGTTTGATCAGTTTGGTGGTATTGAGGGACCAGGACAGATCCCCGAGGAATTTGTAGTTGGAGACGCGCTCCACCTCAGTCCCGTTTATGTGGATGGGGGTTTGTCCTCCTTCTGGAGACTTGAAATCAAAATATCCAGTCTAGTAGTTCTGAAGAAGGGTCTCGACCCGAAACGCCACCCATCCTTCTCTCCAGAGATGCTGCCTGTCCCACCGAGTTACTCCAGCATGTTGTGTCTGTCTATCTTCGGTTCAAACCAGCACCTGTAGTTCCTTCCTACACATTTGGTCCAGTGTGCTGTTGAAGGAACAATGAACATAGAAACATAGAAAAGTTCAGCAAAGGCCACGGCACGCTCTTGAGATATCTCTCCAACTTTTAAGAGGAGTTGCAGTAGTTATTTTATCGTTTTTCAGATCAACAATTTATCGTTCGAGATACAGCGCGGAAACAGGCCCTTCGGCCCGCCGAGTCCACGCCGACCAGCGATCCCTCCGTACACCAGTACTGTCCTACACACCAGGGATAATTTAGAATTTTTTTTAACGGAAGCCAATTAACCTACTGACCTGCACGTCTTTGGAGTGTGGGAGGAAAGCGGAGATCCCCAGAGAAAACCCACGGGGTCACGGGGAGAACGTACAAGTTCCGTACAGACAGCGCCCGTAGTCAGGACCGAACCCGGGCCTCTGGCGCAGGCTCTACCCGCTGTGCCATTGTGCTGCTTGGCACTTTCCCCAGACCCACAGGAAGGACCCACCAAGAGAACAATCATACACCACTCAAGCTGATGATGTCGCTGCAACAATGCTTCAAAGAGTTATGTCAACGTTTCCTCTTTGGGACTTCCTGAGGCTGTGAAATGTTTCATTGATCTTTGCAGATCTTTCCGCAGCTGAGTTACAGCCTTTGAAGAAAGGTTGCAATCTTAGCTTCTAAAAAATCAAAACACTACAGCCTGCTGGAAGGGTTTAACTGAGTTTAGATTGTGCGGAAACAAAACCCTTCAGCCCACGGAGTCTGCGCTGAACAGCGAGCCCTGTACACTAGCACTATCCTACACACACTAAGGGCAGTTTACAATTTACAGAAGCCAATTAACCTTCATATCTGTATGTCTTTGGAGTGTGAGTGGCACGGTGGGCTTGTGCGGAGTTTGTACCTTCTCCCCGTGACCTGCGTGGGATTTCTCCGAGATCTTTGGTTTCCTCCCACACTCCAATTGCTGGTCGGCGCGGACCCGGTGGGCTGAAGGGCCTGTTTCCGCCCTGGATCCCTAAACCGGAGCCACCCGAGGAAAACCCACACTATCACGGGTAGAACGTACAAACTCCGGACAGACTCTGCAAGTGCCTCCGCTAAATGAAGGGAACTTGCCCCATACACAACGTTGAGGGGGATCGCTGGTCGGCGCGGACTCGGTAGGACCGAAGGGCCTGCTTCCTAATCTGAGGAAAGACAGAGTCTTTCTTGCCATAGAGGGAGTACATAGAAGGTTCACCAGACTGATTCCTGGGATGTCAGGACTTTCATATGAAGAAAGACTGGATAGACTCGGCTTGTACTCGCTAGAATTTAGAAGATTGAGGGGGGATCTTATAGAAACTTACAAAATTCTTAAGGGGTTGGACAGGCTAGATGCAGGAAGATTGTTCCCGATGTTGGGGAAGTCCAGAACTAGGGGTCACAGTTTAAGGATAAGAGGGAAGTCTTTTAGGACCGAGATGAGAAAATCATTTTTTACACAGAGAGTGGTGAATCAGTGGAATTCTCTGCCACAGAAGGTAGTTGAGGCCACAGTTCATTGGCTATATTTAAGAGGGAGTTAGATGTGGCCCTTGTGGCTAAAGGGATCAGGGGGTATGGAGAGAAGGCAGGGATGGGAGTGTTCAAGAAGGAACTGCAGATGCTGGAAGATCGAAGGTACACAAAAATGCTGGAGAAACTCAGCGGGTGCAGCAGCATCTATGGAGCGAAGGAAATAGGCGACGTTTCGGGCCGAAACCCTTCTGAGTTGGATGATCAGCCATGATCATATTGAATGGCGGTGCAGGCTCGAAGGGCCGAATGGCCTACTCCTGCACCTATTTTCTATGTTTCTATGTTTCTTCCGCGCTGCGTCCCGAAAGCAAAGGTGGAAATATCCAGGAATACTTCTACCCCCTTGCAGTTTTGACACTTGGGCAACGCCAGTACCCGGCTCGGTGAGGAGTGTATCGTCAGTGTTAACACGCGCGTTTATTGAGAGGAATTATATTTGCATTAATAGCCCCATTTAAAATGATTGATAGCTCTTAAAAAGCAGGAGGTGTCACTTTGAATAGTTGGGCCCAGATAATTGGAAGTAATGAGGTGCTAAAGTGATCTACTTAGACAAAGAGTTTGAGATTAGCACTTGTTTGAAAGTGGAAACGGGACATTAATAAGCTACTTTAATGGTCCCACTGAGTGAAGAACAAATTGTACGCTCCAATGAAAAATGATCATTGATTTCTGAGGTCTACATTTATGCAGTCGCTTTGACATCCGAACGGTTTTACTGACTCGAAGGGCAGTCAGCGGTGGAAAGTGGGAAACGCAGCAGCCAATTTGCACACAGCAAGCTTCTCCTGTCCATAGTTTTACGAGGATGTTGCCAGCACCAGAGGGTCTGATCTATAGGCAGAGGTTGAGCAGGCTGGGACCCAATTCCTTGGAGCGCAGGAGGATGAGGAAGTGATCTTATAGAGGTGTATAAAATCATGAGAGGAATAGATCGGGTCCCAGAGCAGGTGAATCGAGGACCAGAGGACATAGGTTCAAGGTGAAGGGGAAAAGATTTAATAGGAATCTGAGGGGTCACTTTTTCACACAAAGGGTGGTGGGTGTATGGAATGAGCTGCCAGAGGAGGTCGTTGAGGCTGGGACTATCCCAACATTTTAGAGGTACATGGATAGGACAGGTTTCGAGGCATTTGGACCAAATGCTGGCAGGTGTGACTGGTGTAGATGGGGCATGTTGGTCGGTGTGGGCAAGTTGGCCGAGGGACCTGTTTCCACACTCTATCACTTTACGACTCTATGAGGTGACGTGCGTACATGTTTGGGGTTGAGATGATGCTTCGGCCCAACTTGCCCACTCCGGCCAACATGTCCCATCCACACTAGTCCCACCTGCCTGCATTTGGCCCCTATGCCCCGAAACCTGTACTATGCATGTATTTGACCAAATGTTTCTTGTATGCTGTCATCGTACCTGCCTCAACTACCTCCTCTGGCAGTCCGTTCCGTCTTCCCGAGACCCTGTGCAATCGCAACCCGAAATGCCAATTATCAGACCCGGGTGTCACAGTGGCACAGCGGTAGAGTTGCTGTCTCACAGCGCCAGAGACCTGGGTTCGATCCTGACCTCGGGTGCTGTCCGTACGGACTTTGTACGTTCTCCCTGTGTCCACATGCTCCGGCTTTCTCCCACACTCCAAAGACATGCAGGTTTGTAGGTTCATTGGCTTATATTGATTGTAAGTTGGTACCTAGTACGTTGAATAGAGCTAGTGTACGGGGTGATCGACACGGACTGGGTGATCAAATGGCCTGTTTCCGCACTGCATCTGTAAAGTCTTTGGAGAAAATCTCTAGTGAAATTCATTGCCATGGATTGTTGTGGAGGCCATCAATGGATGTTTTTAAGCAGAGATGGATCGATTCTTGATTGGCAAGGGTATCAGGGGTTATGGGGTGAAGGGAGGAGAATGGGGTTGAGAGGGAAAGATAGATCAGCCATGATTGAATGGCGGAGAAGACTTGATGGGCCGAATGGCCTAATTCTGTTGCTATATCGTATGAAGTTATGAAGTTGGCGTAGTGGTAGTCACAGGAGGTAGTTGAGGCAGGTACGATGACAGCACACAAGAAACATTTGGTCAAGTGCGTGCATAGTACATGTCACAGCGCCGGAGACCCGGGTTCGATCCTGACTATGGGTGCTGTCTGTATGTCGTTTATACTTTCTCCCAGTGGCCCGCGTGAGTTTCCTCCCACCCTCAAAGACGTGTAGGTGTGAAGGTTATTTGGGTTTGGTATAATTGTAGAAACAATCCCTGGTGTTAATGTGCGGGGATCGCTGGTCGCTGTGGGCCCGTGTGCGTGCCGTGTCTCTAAAGTAAAGTGGACGGGGTGGGTGGTGGTACCTGGTGCGTTGGATAGCGCTAGTGTTCAGTTCAGTTTCAATTGTGTGCTTGTTTCTGTGTTCCAGGCAATCTCCTGAGCACCTCCAGCAGTGCCGTGCAGCCTCCCCAAGAGGCCGGGCTCTTCGGCAAGACTGAGCCGCGGGGAGAGGCCTACCCTCCGGGCCGCGACCCCCCGCTGGCCCCGGCACCGTACGACGCGCCCAAGCCCGAGCCTGGCTTCTGCTCCCTGATGCGTTTCCCCCCCGGCCCCGCACCGGCCCCGAAGAAGCCCCCCCCCGAGGGCCCGCCCGGCGACTACCGGCCCTCGGCTGGGACGGCCGGACCCGCCGGCCCCGGCTACAAGCGGCCGCAGCCCCTGGCCGAGGTGGAGGAGGAGGAGGAGGAGACGGTGAAGGAGAAGAAGCACAAAGGCGGCAAGAAGAGTCGGCACGGACGCGGGAGGCCCAAGGGCAACAAGAACAATGTAGCCACCGGCCTGGCCACCAGCTCCCACATAACCTCGTCGGCAATCTGCTCCACTGGCTGCATCACCAGCCCTGCCTTGCCGAAACTCACACCATCCACCAGTATGAGTGGCTCCATCCCAAGCCTCTCCATGGAACCATCACACCTGGGCGCAGGTAGGCAATGTTTACCCTCCTACTTCAATGGTCGACCCCTTTCTCTGGGGAATAAAAGCCCCTTCGTTCAGGATTACACCTATGAGGGGTAAAATATCTCTTTGGAGTCATATACATTTCAATTAAATCCATTTCAGTTCATTTAAGTTTATTGTCACGTGTACCGAGGTACAGTGAAAAGCTTTTGTTGCGGAAAGACAGGGAAACATAGAAAGTAGGTGCAGGTGTAGGCCATTCGGCCCTTCGAGCCAGCACCGCCATTCAATATGATCGTGGCTGATCATCCAGAATCAGTACCCCCGTTCCTGCTTTTTCCCCGTTCCCTGCATTCCTTTGTCTATCTTCGGTGTAAACCAGCATCTGCAGTATCTTCCTACACATAGACTTGGGGGCATTGATTTTGTACAATTTTTTGCACTATTATTTTTTATGTTATTTATGTGTACATGTATGTATGTGTGTGTGTATATATATATGTATAGGGATCTGCACCAGGATGTAACCCAGTCAGTGAAAAGTTGATTTTAATTTAGAGATACAGCGCGGAAACATGCCCTTCGACACACCGAGTCCGTGCCGACCAGCATTCCCCGCACACTGGTGCTATCCCACATACTGGGGACATAGAAACATAGTAAATAGGTGCAGGAGTAGGCCATTCGGCCCTTCGAGCCTGCACCGCCATTCAATATGATCATGGCTGATCATCCAACTCAGTATCCTGTACCTGCCTTCTCTCCATACCCCATGATCCCTTTAGCCACAAGGGCCACATCTAACTCCCTCTTAAATATAGCCAATGAACTGGCCTCAACTGTGGCAGAGAGTTCCAGAGATTCACCACTCTGTGTGTGAAAAATGTTTTTGTCATCTCGGTCCTAAAGGACTCCCCCCCCCCCCCCCCCCTTATCCTTAAACTGTGACCCCTTGTCCTGGAAGTTATGATCATACCAAGCCAATTAAGCTACAAACCTGGACGTCTTTGGAGTGTGGGAGGAAACCGGAGATCCCGGAGAAAACCCACGCAGGGCACGGGGAGAGAACGTGCAAACTCCGTACAGAGAGCGCCCATAGTCAGGATCGAACCCACATCTCTGTCGCTGTAAGGCAGCAACTCTACCGCTGAGCCACCGTGCGTGCCGTCCCCTGTGGTGTGGTAGAGCATTCTAGGATTCGCAATGTCCTTCTTATTTGAGCCAATGCATCAGTAACAGGGCTGTTAATTGCTAGGCAAGAGGCTACTGGCAGGCTCGGGCAGAGTTGGGCGAGTTGATTCATAGTCTTGCTAAGGGCGGAATAATGCACTCGTTGTAAGGATGCTGACTAATGGAAACTGTGGGTCGCATAATACGAAGTTCAAGGGTAGAAAATAGAGTATGAATGTCAAAACCTTAAACTAAGTATGTGTCTGACAGTCTTGAAATAGCTATGACATCAATAATAATTTAGATTTAAAACATCCCTTTAACACACAGAGGAGTGGCCGTGCTTCTTCTCCCGCAGCTTGTCGCAGCAATAGGTGGTTGCTTGTTGCAGACATGGTCGTGGGTTGGGTCCAGATTTCTCACTCTCAACTCTCACCCAATGTTGGCAGCCCTGTAACTTGTCCCCTAGTGTGTCAAGTCAAGTCAAGTCAAGTCAAGTCAAGTCAAGTCAAGTCTATTCGTCACATACACATACGAGATGTGCAGTGAAATGAAAAGTGGCAATGCTCGTGGACTTTGTGCAAAAAGACAAACAAACAAACAACCAAACAAACTATAAACACAATCATAAACACACGCATATTCTTTTACATATTAAATATTGGAAGGAAAAAGGTTCAGTAAAGTTAGTCCCTGTTGAGATAGGAATTTACAGCCCGAATGGCCTCTGGGAAGAAACTCCTTCTCAACCTCTCCGTTCTCACCGCTTTGCAATGGAGGCGTTTGCCTGACCGTAGCAGCTGGAACAGTCCGTTGCAGGGGTGGAAGGGGTCTCCCATGATTTTATTGGCTCTGGAGTTGCACCTCCTGATGTATAGTTCCTGCAGGGGGGCGAGTGAAGTTCCCATAGTGCGTTCGGCCGAACGCACTACTCTCTGCAGAGCCTTCTTGTCCTGGGCAGAGCAATTCCCAAACCAGATGGTAATGTTCCCGGACAAGATGCTTTCCACAGCCGCTGAGTAGAAGCACTGGAGGATCCTCGGAGACACTCTGAATTTCCTCAATTGCCTGAGGTGGTAAAGGCGCTGCCTTGCCTTACTCACGAGTGCTGAGGCGTGTGATATCCATGTCCGTGTGTAGAGAATAGAGTACGGTGTAAATATACGGGGATCGCTGGTCGGCGCAGACTCCTGTTTCCTGTTTCCTGTTTCCGCACTGTATTTCTGAACTGAAGTAGACAATAAACAATAGACAATAGGCGCAGGAGTAGGCCATTCGGCCCTTCGAGCCAGCACCGCCATTCAGTGTGATCATCCCCAATCAGGACCCCGTTCCTGCCTTCTCCCCATATCCCCTGACTCCGCTATTTTTAAGAGCCCTGTCTAGCTCTCTCTTGAAAGCATCCAGAGAACCTGCCTCCACCGCCCTCTGAGGCAGAGAGTAAACTGAATTATGTCCATTGCTTTTCGATTCCCCTACTCTGGGCAAAAATATGTCACGTCATATTTTTCCTCTTTATTGAATCATTTGAATCAGTGACCATGCCCATGAATACTGAGACACGTTGACAGAACACAGTGGCCCCTCTCTACGAGTAGTGATTGATCACTCTGCGTTTCTGTTTGAAGTATGAGGGGAGGGGGGGATTCAATGGGACACACTCTGCTCCAGAGATGGGGGCATCTTTGTTACTTGACCTTTAATTGAGGCCCACTGTGTTCAAGATACTGGTTCAAAGCCACCAGGCACAGCTGATGTCAAGGGTCCTCCAAATGCACCCCCACCCCACTCCTCCCGCTGAGTAGAAAGAGCCTCTTTTGCCCCATGGGGGAGATGGAGGGGGGGGGGGGGACAGTATATCGTTACACTGAGGGCATTTCTATGGCAACAGCTTTCAGTCAGTGCCATTTTATTAATATACGGTGGCGCAGCGCCTTACAGCGCCAGAGACCCAGGTTCCATCCTGACCACGGGTGCTGTCTGTACGTGGGTTCGTACGTTCTCCCCGTGACCCGCGTGGGTTTTCTCCGAGATCTCCGGTTTCCTCCCGCACTCCAAAGACGTGCAGGTTTGTAGGCTAATTGGTTTGGTATCAATGTGAATTGTCCTCTGGTGTTAATCCGCGGGGATCGCTGGTCGGTGCGGACTCGGTGGGCCAAAGGGCCTGCTTCCGCACTATATCTCCAAACTAGATAGTACATTGGAGGTTGAGTTAAAATGGAAGAGGTATTTATGGATAGGAAGGAACTGCAGATGCTGATTTAATAATAATAATAATACATTTTATTTTTGGGCGCCTTTCAGACATCTCAAGGACACCTTGCAGAGATTAATAGGAATAAAAAACATATAATCAGAATAAAATAAATACTAAGGACATCACAGAAACACAAATTAAAAACAGAATTCAGTCCAAAAACAGAAAATCAAAAACACAATGTGAAGAGAGAGCAGCGGCAGCTAAAGCGCGCCAGCGTCCACTCTCCCTTCACGGCAGCCATCTTGGACACAGACTAACAAGATTACCTTACAGACAAAAAATCATCCCCCCACAATGGTTACCACTGTGGGGGAAGGCACAATGTCCAGTCCCCAACCCCAAGTTCACCACAAAATCAGGCCTATTGAGGCCACCGCAATTGCCTCTACGGAGGCCCGATGTTCCTGGCCGTTCTCACCGGGTGGTCTTGCCCCGGCGTCGGGAGAGTCCTCTCAGCGGCTGGGCCACCTGGAACGGCCGCTTCCTAGCTGGAGACCGCGGCTTCCGAAGCCGACAAGGCCGCGCTGGCCTGGAGCTCCCAGGCTCCCGATGTTGAAATCGGCGCCGCCCGCTCCGCTCCGCAGACCCGCAGCCCGGAGGTGTCGAACACGGCGTACACTGCTCACCGGAGCTCCAGCGCGTCGATCCAGCAAGATAGATACACCGAAGATAGACACAAAGTGATGGAGTTACTCAGTGGGTCAGACCATCTCTGGAGAAAAGGAAGAGGTGACGTTTCGGGTCGAGACCCTTCTTCAGACGTATTTATTTAAACCTTTTTGGTTCACTTTGAATCTCAGAACTTAAAACATAGAAAGGTACAGCACAGGAACAGGCCATTCTGCTCACGATGTGCGTGCTGAATAATGAGATAAACTAGGCTCATCTGCCTACATTTGATGTATATTCCCCCATACCCTGCATGTCCATGGAACTAAGTGAAGAAAGCGAATGGAATGGTATGTTAGCATTCATAGCAAAAGGATTTGAGTATCGGAGCAGGGAGGTTCTACTGCAGTTGTACAGGGTCTTGGTGAAACCACACCTGGAGTATTGCGTACAGTTTTGGTCTCCTAATCTGAGGAAAGACATTCTTGCCATAGAGGGAGTACAGAGAAGGTTCACCAGACTGATTCCTGGGATGTCAGGACTTTCATATGAAGAAAGACTGGATAGACTCGGCTTGTACGCGCTAGAATTTAGAAGATTGAGGGGGGATCTTATAGAAACCTACAAAATTCTTAAGGGGTTGGACAGGCTAGATGCAGGACGATTGTTCCCGATGTTGGGGAAGTCCAGAACAAGGGGTCACAGTTTAAGGATAAGGGGGAAATCTTTTAGGACTGAGATGAGAAAAACATTTTTTACACAGAGAGTGGTGAATCTGTGGAATTCTCTGCCACAGAAGGTAGTTGAGGCCAGTTCATTGGCTAGATTTAAGAGGGAGTTAGATGTGGCCCTTGTGGCTAAAGGGATCAGGGGGTATGGAGAGAAGGCAGGGATGGGATACTGAGTTGGATGATCAGCCATGATCACATTGAATAGCGGTGCAGGCTCGAAGGGCCGAATGGCCTACTCCTGCACCTATTGTCTATGTTTCTATGTCTATGTAACTATATTTAGGCTTTCATATCTGCCTCCTCCACCACCCCTGGCAGCGCGTTCCCAGGCACCCACTGTGTAAAAAAAAACTTGCCCTGCACATCTCCTTTAAACTTTAATCCTTTGATCCAAGCTTGGAAGGACTTTAGCAGCTGGAGTACGTTGTATCTCTCGGCAGATGATGCACTATCATTTGTAAACCTAATGGGCCCGTCCCACTTAGGCAACTTTTTCAGCGACTGCCGGCACCTGTCATAGGTCATCGCGGGTCGCCGGAAATGGTGTAAATCCAGCGGTGACCAGATGGACGCTACGACTCTTTGGGCGGCTACTCGCGACCGTACAGGCTTCACCCCGCGACATGTCGTCGTGAGTGGTCCCCTCAGTCGCCCAAAGAGTCGTAGCGTCTTTCTGGTCGCTGCCAGATTTTCAACATGTTGAACATTTCCGATGACCGATGAACAATGACAGGTGCCGGCAGTCTCCCAAAAAGTCGCGTAAGTAGGACACGCCCATAACTCTCCCCAATTTTTGACGTTAGAATAAAGGGGAAGCCATTAGAATAAAGGGGAAGCCATTTAAGACTGAGGTGAGAAAAAACTTTTTCACCCAGAGAGTTAGTGGAATTCCCTGCCACAATTTGTGGAATTCCCTGCCACAGAGGGCAGTGGAGGCCAAGTCACCGGATGGATTTAAGAGAGAGTTAGATAGAGCTCTAGGGGCTAGTGGAATCAAGGGATATAGGGAGAAGGCAGGCACGGGTTATTGATTGGGGACGATCAGCCATGATCACAATGAATGGCGGTGCTGGCTCGAAGGGCCGTATGGCCTCATCCAGCACCTATTTTCTATGCCCCGTTTTGACATAATTTGTTGCCCTGTTTTGGGGACAGAGTTCCAGATTCCCTCTTGTGTGAAGTCTTCCATGATCCTACACCCAGTGGTTCTAATTTTCAGTGGGTCTCCTGTTCTATGTTCCCCCAACCCTGTCTGACCTATCAACTCCTTCAACTACCTCTAAACCTCAGACCTCAGTGATATTAACTGGCATTCAATTTTCATCAGTTTCAAAGTTATGGGAGCAGAATTAGGCCCACCATGTGCAGCGTGGTGGCACAGCAGCGGTAGAGTTGCTGCCTTACAGCACTCGAGACCCGGGTTCGATCCTGACCACGGATGCTGTCCGTACAGAGTTCGCACGTTCTCGCCGTGACGGCGTGTGTTTTCTCCAATTTCCTCCCACACTCGAAAGACGCACAGGTTGTAGGTTAATTGGCTTGGTTAAATTGTCCCTAGTGTGTGTGGGGTAGTGTTAGCGTATGGGGGTCGCTGGTTGGCACATAATCGGTGGGTCAAAGGGTCTGTATCTCTAGACTAAACTAAAGTAAACCTACTCCATCATTCAATCATAGCTGATCTATCGTTCCCTCTCAACCCCATTCTCCTGCCTTCTCCCCATAACTTAGATTAGATTAGATTAGATTAGATTAGATTCGTTTTATTGTCATTCAGACCTTTCGGTCTGAACGAAATTTTGTTTCCCTGCAGTCATACATATAATTTTTTAAAATGGCAAAAACACACAATCAACACAAATTTAACATCCACCACAGTGAGTTCACCAAACACCTCCTCACTGTGGTGGAAGGCAAAATCTTAAAGTCTCTGTCTCTTCCCCCTTTGTTCTCCCTCTGCGCCGAGGCGACGGTTCAAACTCCGCGGGTGGTTGCTGCCTCCGCCGCAACTCCAGGGCCGAGTCGGGTCTCCGCCGCTGCTGCTGCTGCTGCCGCCACCGCAGCTTCTGTGCCGAGCCGGGTCTCCGCTGCTGCTGCTGCCGCCGCTAGAGCTTCAGGGCCGAGTCAGGTCTCCGCTGCTGCTGCCGCCGCCGCAGCTTCTGTGCCGAGCCGGGTCTCCGCTGCTGCTGCTGCCGCCGCCACAGCCCTGACCCTGACACACCTAAGCCCCTGTCCCACTTAGGAAACCTGATCGGAAACCTCTGGAGACCTTGCGCCCCACCCAAGGTTTCCGTGCGGTTCCCGGAGGTTTTGGTCACGAAAGCGGTTTCCGCGTAGTCGAGGCTTCTTCTATGTTCCGGCGATTATTTCAAAAAATTCAAAACCGGCCGGCCTCAACTAAAAATAGGTTGCCGTTATAAAAATCGGTGATTTTTTAGTCGAAGCCGGTTGCGATGCTAGTTGAAGGTGGTTGCCGGAGGTTGCAGGTGGTTGCCGGAGGTTGCAGGTGGTTGCCGGAGGTTGCAGGTGGTGGAAGGTAAGACCTCCCTGGTGGAATAAAACTGGGTGAAAAAAAGGTCTTTTCAACTAATCGAGAATCTGCTAATCTCCATCTTAAAAGTATTCATTAACATGGCCTCCAAGTTTCTGATAATCGTTCAAGATATTTACACCCCTACCTTATGGACTAGCTTCATAATCTTTGCACCAATTTCACCAATAGCTATCAAGTTTAGTTTAGTTTAGTATGGAGATACAGCGCAGAAACAGGCCCTTTGAAACAGGAGCTTCCTTGTTGAATTGGAAATGGGCCCTTTGGCCCACCGAGTCCTCACTGATCATCAAAGGCCCGTTGCTGTGCTATGCTGTTCTATGGGAAGCATAGAGAACCTGATTTTCACAGGTGATAAACCTAGCTCCCTCCCCAAGTAAGGTATGTTTTGGCAAAGATGTACGTTTTAAGATTCATCTGTTAGATTAAGGGGTTGGACAGGCTAGATGCAGGAAGATTGTTCCCGATGTTGCGGAAGTCCAGGACAAGGGGTCACAGTTTAAGGATAAAGAGGAAATCCTTTAGGACCGAGATGAGAAAAATATTTTTCACACAGAGAATGGTGAATCTCTGGAACTCTCTGCCACAGAAGGTAGTTGAGGCCAGTTCATTGGCTATATTTAAGAGGGAGTTAGATGTGGCCCTTGTGGCTAAAGGGATCAGGGGGTCTGGAGAGAAGGCAGGGATGGGATACTGAGTTGGATGATCAGCCATGATCATATTAAATGGCGGTGCAGGCTCGAAGGGCCGAATGGCCTACTCCTGCACCTATTTTCTATGTTTCTATGTAAGTTTAGTTTAGTTTAGTTTAGTTTGGAGATACAGGCCCTTTGAAACAGGAGCTTCCTTGTTGAATTGGAAACGGGCCCTTTGGCCCACCGAGTCCTCACTGATCATCAAATGGTTCTATGGGAAGCATAGAGAACCTGATTTTCACAGGTGATAAACCTAGCTCCCTCCCCAAGTAAGGTATGTTTTGGCAAAGATGAACGTTTTAAGATTCATCTCTTAGTTTAGTTTATTGTCACGTGTACCGAGGTACAGTGAAAAGCTTTTTGTTGCGTGCAAATCATCCAGCAGAAAGACAATACATGATCTTTTAGGACCGAGATGAGGAAAACCTTTTTCACCCAGAGAGTGGTGAATCTCTGGAATTCTCTCCCGCAGAAGGTAGTTGAGGCCAGTTCATTGGCTATATTTAAGAGGGAGTTAGATGTGGCCCTTGTGGCTAAAGGGATCAGGGGGTATGGAGAGAAGGCAGGTACAGGATACTGAGTTGGATGATCAGCCATGATCATATTGAATGGCGGTGCAGGCTCGAAGGGCCGAATGGCCTACTCCTGCACCTATTTTCTATGTTTCTATCTCATAGGTGGAAAATGGATTGGAGAAAAGAAGAAATTGCTGATGGGCCTCAGTGGATCTGGCAGCAGGTGCAGGGGCAAGGGGATGGAGATCATGGAACAAAGATGGAGGGGTGAAGAGAGGGACGTGGGGTTCGCGGGTCGATCAACACCTCCAAGGAAGGCGATGATTGGAGGCCCTGGATCGGGCACCGCTCATAAGAACTAGAGCTGGACTGGGCTTTGAAAGTGCTGAAACATGGCCCTTCTTGCATGTGGGATCAGTGTACACTTGCTAATTGTGGATGTCATGCCATAAGTGATAGGTCCAGAATTAAGCCATTCGGCCCATGAAGTCTACTCCGCCATTAAATCATAGCTGATCTATCTCTCCCTCCTAACCCCATTCTCCTGCCTTCTCCCCGTAACCCCTGACACCCGTACTAATCAAGAATCTATCTATCCCTCTTTAAAGTATCCATTGACTTGGCCTCCGCAGCCTTCTGTGGCAAAGAATTCCACAGATTCACCACCCTCTGACTAAAGAGATTCCTCCTCATCACCTTCTTAAAGGAAAGTCCTTTAATTCTGAGGCTGTGACCTCTAGTCCTAGACTACTAGTGGAAACATCTTCTCCACATGCCCTGCATCCAAGCCTTTCACTATTCTGTAAGGTGCCCCCTCATCCTTCTAAACTCCAATGAGTAAATACAGGCCAAGTGCCGTCAAACGCTCATCATATGTGGTTGGGTACGGCAATCTCTACTGCACCTTGTAACCTTGTAAGAAAAGTATTTCACTATGGGTTTCCACTTCCCACAGGTGACAATAAGGTGCCATTGAATTATTGCATCAGGATTTGAGTATAGGAGTAAAGAGGTCCTTCTGCAGTTGTGCGGGGCCTTGGTGAGACCACATCTGGAGTATTGTGTGCAGTTTTGGTCTCCTAATTTGAGGAAGGACATCCTTGTTATTGAGGCAGTGCAGCGTAGGTTTACAAGGTCAATCCCCAGGATGGCGGGACTGTCATATGAGGAAAGATTGGAAAGTGTGGGCTTGTATTCACTGGAGTTCAGAAGGATGGGAGGGCATCTTATAGAAACGTATACAATTATAAAAGGACTGGGCAAGCTGGATGCAGGGAAAAAAATTCCCAATGATGGGGGAAGTTCAGAACTAGGGGCCACAGTCTAAGAATAAAGGGGAAGCCATTTAAAAATGAGATGAGAAAAAAACTTTTTCACCCAGAGAGTTGTGAATTTGTGGAATTCTCTGCCACAGAGGGCAGTGGAGGCCAATTCACTGGATGAATTTAAAAGAGAGTTAGATAGAGCTCTAGTGCAGGGGTTCCCAAACATTTCGTCCGTTTACCCCCGGCAACTTTAATAACATATAATAATGTTATTTCACTTATTTATGAACAACCAGAACCAAACACAGTCAGATAATGAAAAAAAAATATGTACAAATCCGGAATCTACAAATTTACCCCCTGGGTTGGCGAAATTGACCCCCTGCGGGGTAAATTCACCCCTGGTTGGGAACCCTTGCTGTCGGGGCTAGCGGAATCAAGGGATATGGGGAGAAGGCAGGCACGGGTTACTGATTGTGGATGATCAGCCATGATCACAATGAATGGCGGTGCAGACTCGAAGGGCCAAATGGCCTCCTCCTGCACCTATTTTCTATGTTTCTATGTTTGGGAGGGATCTGGGTTGGGTTCCAAAGGGTCGAGGGTGAGGGTGCAGCAACTGTGTTGTGGGGGGGGGGGGGGGGGGGAGAAGGGGAGGGGACAGAGGTGTCCGGAGGTATAAAGCAAACTGGTGGAAAAGTTGGAAAACCTTCAGCCTTTCCCAGTTTCTATTCAGGCAGCCGGTGACCACTCGGAAGCAGAGTGAGGGATTTGTTTTAGTTTAGTTTCGAGATAACTGAGTCAGCGTTTCATGTACACGACCTCTCCAGGTGCAGAATGGGAAGAGGTTGGGCAGAATGGGATGAGGTTTAGTTTAGAGACACAGCACGGAAACAGGCCCCTTTGGCCCAGCCAGTCCGCGCCGGCCAGCGATCCCTGCACACTAACACCATCCGACACACACTATGGACAATTTACAATTTTACTAAAGCCAATTACGTATCTGACAGACCACGGCCTCTCCGGAAATGTTGTTTCGTTTAGAAATGCAGCACAGGAACAGGCCTTTCGGCCCGCCGGGCCCACGCCGACCAGCGACCCCCGAATATTAACACTATCCTACACACACACACTATGGACAATTTTACATTTATACCGAACCAATTAGCCTGCAAACCTGCACGAAGGAAACCGGAGCATCCGGATAAAACCCACGCGGTCACGGCAAGAACGTGCAGACAGCACCCGTGGTCAGAATCGAACCCGGGTATCTGGCGCTGCAAGGCAGCAACTCTACCGCTGCACCACCGGGCTGTCCTTTACGCAGTCTCTCCTTGAGCAACCCTTCGCACTAGGAACGAGTAAACCCTGACAGACAGAGCTCCAGAGAAACGTTTGACCAGTGCTGCACTGTATCCCCAGGCCCAGGGACATGGGTTTGCTGCCACATGTCTTTGTTTCTCTCGGTGACGGCGGGAGTGAAGCTCCCGTAAGCGTTAGCGTTTGTAACTGACGAGAATGTTTGCAGCTGCACCTGCGTCTGGCTGTTCACCTTGACTGGGCCCAAGGTATTTCAGGGCAGGGAACAAGCACCTCCTCCACGTTGACTGATTTATAAAGTTATCCCCTGCAGATGAGCAGAGTTAAACCCCTGTCCCACGGTACGAGTTAATTCCAAGAGTTCTCCCGAGTTTGCCCAGATTCGAACTCGGAGATTTACGGTGATGGCCGCTCGTCGGTACTCAGGGCTCTCGTGGACATTTTTTCAACATGTTGGAAAATCTTCACGAGTCTCCCCGTGCTTACCTGCCGTTAGCGAGTCTTCCCGAGTACCTGCCGTTAGCGAGTCTTCCCGAGTACCTGCCGTTAGCGCTAAGAGACGTCCCCGAGCTCCGACGTACCCGCTACGTTCATTCTCCGTGCTTACCACGAGTTTGATTTTTTTTTAAACTCGGGAGAACTCTTGGAATGAACTCGTACCGTGGGACAGGGCTATTTGACATGTCGAAGATAATTAAATATGCAGGGAGGAACTGCAGATGCTGGTTTAAACCGAAGATAGACACAAAATGCTGGAGTAACTCAGAGGGACAGGCAGCATCTCTGGGGAGCAGGAACGGGTGGCGTTTTGGGTCGAGACCCTTCCTCAGACTGAGAGGCAGGGGAGAGGGAGTCTAGAGATATGGAGGGGCTAGATGTGAAAACGACATATCAAACGTATGGCAATATCAGACGAAATGGAGAATGGTTCATTGTTAGCTGAAGGGTGATTGAATCGAGTTTAGTTTAGAGACACAGCATGGAAACAGGCCCTTCGGCCCACTGAGTCCACGCCGACCATCGATCACCCGTACACTAGTCCTATCCTACACACTAGGGACAATCTCCAGAAGCCAATTAACCTGCAAACCTGCACGTCTTTGGGACGTGGGAGGAAACCGGAGCATCGGGAGAACAGATGGGGCAATGGGCTAAGTGTTCGGCTGGCAACCTGAAGGTGGCCGGTTCGAATCCTGCTTGGAGTGTGTACTGTCGTTGTGTCCTTGGGCAAGACACTTCACCTACCTTTGCCTGGGACTAGAGACGGAAATTAGCTACTGATTGGCTACAATCTCGCATATTTACATGCAGATGTTCATTAATATGCACTGTCCCTATAAACAAATTATTAATTATTAATTATTAACAGACAGCGCCCGGAGTCAGGATCGAACCCGGGTGTCTGGAGCCGTGAGGCCGCTGTGTCACCGTGCCTCCTGGTGTATATGTAAGCTGTCCCTAGTGTGTGTAGGATTGTGTTTGTGCGGGGATCGCTGGTCGGCACGGACTCGGTGGGCCGAAGGGCCTGTTTCGTGCTGTATCTTTCAAAAAAAATCTTAATTAAAAAAATAGAGAGAAAGGAGAGGAAAGTTGTATTAATAGAGTGGGGTGAAGAGAGGTGGGACATTAGGAACGTTTACAAACAAACAATGTAACTGACTGTGCATTAGTGACAGAGCAGATACAGGCCTGTGTGACATTAAAGATTTATGTGGGTGCTTCCCATGAGGTGTGTGATAAGATGCATGGGCCTGCATGAATTCATTTTAGTCTGAATACCAGTCTGAAGAAGGGTTTCGGCCCGAAACGTCGCCTATTTCCTTCGCTCCATAGATGCTGCTGCACCCGCTGAGTTTCCCCAGCAATTTTGTGTACCCACCGTGTCTGCACTGACCAGCGATCCCCGCACACTAACACTATCCTACACCCACTAGGGACAATTCACACTTCCGCCAAGCCAATTAACCTACAAACCGGCACGTCTTCGGAGTGTGGGAGGAAACCGGAGATCTCGGGGGAAAACCCACGCGGGACCACGGGGAGAACGTGCAAACTCCGTACAGACAGCCAAGCGCCCGTAGTCGGGACCGAACCCGGGTCTCTGGCGCTGTGAGGCAGCAACTCTACCGCTGTGCCTCCGTGCCGCCCCTGCCCGCAGCTGAGTGTGTGCGCGGGGACTGGTGCGTTGCACAGATGGGCTGCTGAAACGCTCTCTCCGTTAGTGAAGCCCCCATCGTGTGTGTGTGTGTGTGTGTGTGTACGTACAGCGGCGAGTGGGTGTCAGCGCTGCCCAGCAGCAGGGTTTTATGTGCTGTTGCTTCACTCGTGCGGCAGGCAGCCATAAACAGCGTGGGTTGTCTCTGTGCAGGATAATTGTCCTGTGTACAGTGCGGGAGGGGGGCCCATTGTGCTGCCTTTGTGGCCAGACCCTTCAGATGTCAGCCACAAGGGCCGGGCTCTTTGGCCCAAGCTGTGGGGGGGGGGGGGGGGACGTACAGAGAAACCATGTCACTCCACAGGCAGCGATCGGACCTGCAGCTCATCGACAGCCCGGGCCAGTTGCCCGGGCGACCGAGTTGTGGAGATGGTGCTCAGGCAGCTAATCCTGTTCTCAGTTCAGTTCATAGACACAAAATGCTGGAGTAACTCAGCGGCACAGGCAGCATCTCTGGAGAGAAGGAATGGGTGACGTTTCGGGTCGGGACCCTTCTTCACACACTCAGTTGAGATCAGTTTAGCTCATTGTCAGGTGGGCCGAGGTGCGGTGACAAGCTTATTGTTGCGTGCCAACCAACCGGTGGAAAGACAATACGCAATTACATCGGCGAGACCAAACGTAATCAGGGCGATCGTTTTGCTGAACACCTTCGCTCAGCTCGCCTGGACCTACCTGATCTCCCGGTTGCTAAACACTTTAATTCTCCTTCCCATTCCCACTCAGACCTTGCTATCCTCGGTCTCCCCCATTGTCAGAGTGAGGCTAAACACAAATTGGAGGAGCAGCGCCCCGTATGTCACTTGGGCAGCTTACAGCCCAGTGGTATGAATATTGATTTCTCTAACTTCAAGTAACCCCGGCATTCCCTCTCTCTCTATCCCTCCCCCGCCCAAGTCGCACCAGCTTCTCATTTCCATCCAACAAAACAGCTAACAGAGAGCGGTGAGTCTGTGGAATTCTCTGCCTCAGAGGGCGGTGGAGGCAGGTTCTCTGGATGCTTTCAAGAGAGAGCTAGATAGGGCTCTTAAAGATAGCGGAGTCAGGGGATATGGGGAGAAGGCAGGAACGGGGTACTGATTGGGGATGATCAGCCATGATCACATTGAATGGCTGTGCTGGCTCGAAGGGCCGAATGGCCTAGTCCTGCACCTATTGTCTGTTGTCTAACAGTGGCCTGTTTCCTTTATCATAGTTACTTTCTTGCATATCGTTCATTCATTGTTCTTTATCTCTCGTTTCTCTTTCCCGTGACTTTCAGTTTGAAGAAGGGTCTCGACCCAAAACGTCACCCATTCCTTCCCTCCAGGGATGCAGCCTGTCCCGCTGAGTTACTCCAGCTTTTTGTGCCTAGATGAATGTGCCTTCATGATTCGATTCGAGCCATTTACAGTGTACAGATACATGATCAGGGAGTAACGTTTAGCGCAAGGGTGAGGGTTAAAAACATAGAAATTTTTCGAAAATAGGTGCAGGAGTAGGCCATTCGGCCCTTCGAGCCTGCACCGCCATTCAATATGATCATGGCTGATCATCCAACTCAGTATCCTGTACCTGCCTTCTCTCCATACCCCCTGATCCCTTTAGCCACAAGGGCCACATCTAACTCCCTCTTAAATATAGCCAATGAACTGGCCTCAACTACATTCTGTGGCAGAGAGTTCCAGAGATTCACCACTCTCTGCATGAAAAATGTTTTTCTCATCTCGGTTCTAAAGGATTTCCCCTCTATCCTTCAGCTGTGACCCCTTGTCCTGGACTTCCCCAACATCGGGAACAATCTTCCTGCCTCTAGCCTGTCCAATCCCTTAAGAATTTTGTAAGTTTCTATAAGATCCCCCCTCAATCTCCTAAATTCTAGCGAGTACAAGCCGAGTCTATCCAGTCTTTCTTCATATGAAAGTCCTGACATCCCAGGAATCAGTCTGGTGAACCTTCTCTGCACTCCCTCTATGGCAATAATGTCCTTCCTCAGATTTGGAGACCAAAACTGTCCGCAATACTCCAGGTGTGGTCTCACCAAGACCCTGTACAACTGCAGCAGAACCTCCCTGCTCCTATACTCAAAGGGTGGGAGGGGTGAGGTTCCTTTAAATTGGGAGGGGGCGGATGGACGGACGGGGTGGGGGGGTTGGGGTGGGAGGAGAGGATGGTGGGCTGGAGGGGGAGGGGTGGGGGGTCGGTGGGGCATGGTCCTGTTTCAAAGGCAAAGTCTAATTTATACATCACATGCACCCGAAGGTGCAGTGAAATGAATTTGCCAGCAGCGATACACTTTAAAAGAATACACAATACACAATAGAATTTAACACAAACATCCACCACAGCATTCTTCACTGTGGGCTGGAAGGCAACAAAGTACAGCCAGTCCTCCTCCCTTGTTCACCCGTGGTTGGGGCCATGAACCCTCCGCAGTTGCCGCTACGGACGGCCGGATGTACAGGCCCTCTCGTCGGGATGATCTAAAATCCAACGTCAGGGCGGTCGAACACACTCGAGCGCCCGAATCGGCACTTTCCTACCGGAGACCGCGGCTTCGGGATGTTAGGGATCCTGGGTTTCAGGGATAATACATGTTCATAATTCATAGGAGCAAAAATAGACCATTCGGCCCATCGGGTCTACTCCGCCATTCAGTCATAGCTGATCTATCTTTCCCTCGCCACCCCATTCTCCTGCCTTCTCCCTATAACCCCTGACACCCGTACCAATCAAGTATCTGTCAACCCGTGCCTTAAAAATACCCATTAACTTGACCTCCACAGCCATGTGGCAATGAATTCCACAGATTCACAACCCTCTGGCTAAAGAAATTCCTCCTGATCAGCTTTCTAAAGGTACGTCTTTTTATTCCGAGGCTGTGCCCGCTGGCCCTAGACTCTCCCACTAGTGGGAACATCCTCTCCACATCTACTCTATCCGGGCCTTTCACTATTCAGTAAGTTTCAATGAGGTCCCCCCATCATCCTTCTAAACTCCAGCGAGTACAGGCCCAGAGCCTTCAAACGCTCAGCGTCTGTATCAATGAGGTCCCACCTCCTATCACTTAAGAACCTCTAACATGTTAGCGTTGAACCCTCTTTAGACCTTCTAACGAAACTTATCTCTTCAGTTGCCACAGTTTCCTTTAAGTAGACATTTTTACTTTCTTTCTTGCTCCTCTTAATGTGACCTGTTTTCACCCAAATTCCTTGGAATCGTGTGGCTTTCATTTCAAACAGCACCTCTCAGACTTTAGACTTTAGAGATACAGCGAGGAAACAGGCCCTTCGGCCCACCGAACGCTAGTACTATCCTAAACACTAGGGACAATTATTACAATATTCACCATAGCCAATTAACCTGCAAACCTGCACGTCTTTGGAGTGTGGGAGGAAACCTGAGCACCAGTCGAAAACCCACGCAGGTCACAGGGTGAACGTGCAAACTCCATACAGGCAGCACCCGTAGTCAGGATTGAGGCAGTGCAGCGTAGGTTCACAAGATTGATCCCTGGCATGGCGGGACTGTCATATGAGGAAAGATTGAAAAGACTAGGCTTGTTTGTATTCACTGGAGTTTAGAAGGATGAGGGGCGATCTTAGAGAAACATATAAAATCATAAAAGGACTGGACAAGCTAGATGCAGGAAAAATGTTCCCAATGTTGGGCGAGTCCAGAACCAGGGGCCACAGTATTAGAATAAAAGGGAGGCCATTTAAGACTGAGGTGAGAAAAAACTTTTTCACCCAGAGAGTTGTGAATTTGTGGAATTCCCTGCCACAGTGGGCAGTGGAGGCCAAATCACTGGATGGATTTAAGAGAGAGTTAGATAGAGCTCTAGGGGCTGGTGGAATCAAGGGATATGGGGAGAAGGCAGGCACGGGTTATTGATTGGGGACGATCAGCCATGATCACAACGAATGGCGGTGCTGGCTCGTAAGGGCCGAATGGCCTCCTGCACCTATTTTCTATGTTTCTAACCCAGGTCTCTGGCGCTGTAAGGCAGCAGCTCTACCGCGCCGTGCTGCCACTGAGGTCTAAATACTAGATACATTTATTCTCTGTGGTGTACACTTTGATGTTTTGATGGGCCTGTTTCCGTGTCGTGGGTCTCTGTGACGCTGAGGGCCAGGAGAGACAGGATACAATAACCGATAAACAGGAAATGACAACCATATCATTAAATAAATTACAGAGCAAAATAAAAATGAGAGGCTTTTCAGTGATGGGTAAATTCTTCAGACATTATTTTGAAGTGTAGGATGGAACAGCCAATGCCGGTTTAAACCGAAGATAGACACAAAATGCTGGAGTAACTCAGCGGGACAGGCAGCATCTCTGGAGACCCTTCTACAGAGCTGAAACGTCGCCTATTCCTTTTCTCCATTGATACTGCCTGACCTATTGAGTTACTCCAGCATTTTGTGTCTATCTTCAGTGTAAGCCGGCAACTGCAGTTCCTTCCTACACATTTTATCTACACTCGAGGCCAGTTGAGACCAGGGTCCCTCTAGAATTTAGTTTAGTTTAGAGATACAGCGGAGAAACAGGACCTTCGGCCCACCGGGTCCGCGCCGACCAGCGATCCCCGCTCATTAACACGATCCTACACACACTGGGGACAATTTCTACATTCACCAAGCCAATTAACCTACAAACCTTCGCTCCATAGATGCTGCTGCACCCGCTGAGTTTCCCCAGCACGTTTGTGTACCTACACAACCTGCACGCCTTTTGGAGCGTGGGAGGAAAGAGTAGATCTCGGAGAAAACACACGTACACATTCTGCACGCGTAGTCGAGATCGAACCCAGGTCTCTGGCACTGAAAGCACTACAAGACAATTCTACCGCTGAGCCAGGGTGCTGCCCAATTGATTGATAGCTTTCAAGAGAGAGCTCGATAGGGCTCTTAAAAATAGCGGAGTCAGGGGGATATGGGGATAGGGCAGGAACGGGGTACTGATTGGGGATGATCAGCCATGATCACATTGAATGGCGGTACTGGCTTGAAGGGCCGATTGGCCTACTCCTGCTCCTAATGTCTATTGTCTATTGTCTATAACATCCGCCCCGGCTGTGATCTTTGCAGGTCGCTTGCTGCCTCTAAGGTTTGTTTTTTTACCACGTTGGGTTCTGTCTGTCGGGCAGCAGTACTGGCATGTTCTCCGTTGTGTTACTGATGTCGATTGTGTTTGGCCCGCCAGGTGTCTACGCGCACAAGGAGATCCCCCTGTCGCTCAGCGGTGGTGTGCTAGGAGCCGGCTGCAGTACTCCCCTCTCCTCCAATATCCTCACGCATCCTCACCGCACTTCGCACCTGATGCACCTGAGCCGTTCCTCTCTACCTGGCTCCATGGCTGCCACTTCCTCCATCACCTCTTCCCAGGTAAGAACCGACAAGACGGACACAAAACGCTGGAGTAACTCAGCGGGTCAGGCAGCATAAGTGAGCTCATAAGGTCATAAGTGATAGAATTAGGCCATTTGGCCCATCAAGTCTACTCCGCCATTCAATCATGGCTTATCTATCTCTCCCTCCTAACCCCATCCTCCTGCCTTCTCCCCATAACCTCTGATGCCTGTACTAATCAAGAATCTATCTATATCTGCCTTAAATATATCCACTGACTTGGCCTCCACAGCCTTCTACGGCAAAGAATTCCACAAATTCACCACCCTTTGACAAAAGAATTCTCATCTCCTTCCTCAAAGAATGTCCTTCAATTGTGAGGCTATGACCTCTAGTCCTAGACTCTCCCACTAGTGGAAACATCCTCTCCACACCCCCTCTATCCAAGCCTTTCACTGTTCTTTGTGTTTCAATGAGGTCCCCTCCCCTCATTCTCCTAAACTCCAGCAAGTGCGGGCATATCTGGAGAAAAGGAATAGGTGACGTTTCGGGTTCAGAATGAGAGTCAGGTGAGAGGGGAACGAGAGACAGAGATATAATAATAATAATAATAATAATAATAATAAACTTTAATACGGACTCGAGGTCCAGACAAGGGGCAACATTACATTAAAAAAATGCATTGCATATTAAAAAATATCAAATAGTACATATAAAATCTTAGTATATCACATAAAAGCATCATAATTTATATTAAAAAACACAATACATGAGTTAAAAATCCAGATTAAAAGAATGATCAATGTCCTACAAGGAGACAAGGATACCAGTGTCTCCACAACTGGGATTCGTAGCGTGTGGTGCTAACCCTTATGTTTGACAAGGCCACAATAATTACATTTTTAGAGTCATTTATCCTGCAAATGAATTTATACATGTGATTTCTTAGGATGGCTTCTAAAGTACTGACTCCTGCAGCCACAAACATATTACTGGCACTACACCATCTAGGCAGCATCTATGGAGCGAAGGAATAGGCGACGTTTCGGGTCGAGACCCTTCTTCAGACTGATGTGGGGGGGGGCGGGAAGAAGAAAGGAAGAGGCGGAGACGGTGGTCTGTGGGAGAGCTGGGAAGGGGAGGGGAAGGAGGGAGAAAGCAAGGGACTACCTGAAATTGGAGAAGTCAATGTTCATATCGCTGGGGTGTAAACTGCCCAAGCGAAATATGAGGTGCTGCTCCTCCAATTTGCGGTGGGGACTCACTCTGGCCTTGGAGGAGGCCCAGGACAGAAAGGTCGGATTGGGAATGGGAGGGGGAGTTGAAGTGCTGAGTCACCGGGAGATCAGGTTGGTTATTGCGGACTGTGTAGAGGTGTTGGGCGAAGCGATCGCCAAGCCTGTGCTTGGTCTCACCGATGTAGAGAAGTTGACACCTAGAGCAGCGGATGCAGTAGATGAGGTTGGAGGAGGTGCAGGTGAACCTCTGCCGCACCTGGGCTTGAATGACTGCTTGGGTCCTTGGATGGAGTCGAGGGGGGAGGCAAAGCGACAAGTGTAGCATTTCCTGCGGTTGCAAGGGAAAGTACCAGGGGAGGGGGTTGTTTGGGTGGGAAGGGACAAATTGACCGGGGAGTTACGGAGGGAGCGGTCTCTGCGGAAAGCCGAAAGGGGAGGAGATTGGTAGATGTGGCCAGTGGTGGGATCCCGTTGGAGGTGGCAAAAATGCCGGAGGATTATCTGTTGTTAACCTGTGTGTTGTGTGGGCCAGTCTGGAGTGCCACCTGCTGGTTTAACATCAACCTGTGGTTAGGGGATCGCACGTCATCACGCAACCTCACACCATACCTGGCCCCCTGTCTATTAACCCTTGCCTGGCTGAAGAGGAGAGAGAGATGATGTCATCAGTGCACCTAAGGGTTATAGGTAGAGCATCCTGTCGACGCTATATCTCTCACTCGATCATAAAAGCCCCACTCCCACGCTAAAGTGGACAGTTACACCCAAATTTAAGACTCAATTGATAAAGATGTGTGTAGAAAAGAACTGCAGATGCTGGTTTATACTGTAGATAGACACCAAAATGCTGGAGTGACTCGGCGGGACAGGCAGCATCTCTGGACAGAAGGACCCGAAACGTCACCCATTCTTTCTCTCCAGAGATGCTGCCTGTCCCACTGCGCCACTCCGGCATTTTGTGTCGATCACCAATTTAAAAAGGCGTTGGTCGGGATGTGCTGAGGTGTGAGCGCAGGATTGTTAAGTTGCCTGGAGAAAAAGATTAGGGGACATTTCGGGTCGAGACCCTTCAATCAGGCCACAATCAGAAGCAGTCTGTTGAAGGGTTTCGACCCGAAAAGTCACCAAAGTGTGTCCTTTTATTCCGAGGCTGTGCCCTCTGGTCGTATTTCTCTCCCACTGGTGGAAACAATAGACGATAGACAATAGGTGCAGGAGTAGGCCATTTGGCCCTTCGAACCAGCACCGCCATTCAATGTGATCATGGCTGATCATTCCCCCCAATCAGTACCCCGTCCCTGCCTTCTCCCCATATCCCCTGACTCCGCCATTTTTAAGAGCCCTATCTAGCTCCCTCTTGAAAGCATCCAGAGAACCGGCCTCCACCGCCCTATGAGGCAGAGAATTCCACAGACTCACCACGCTCTGTGAGAAAAAGTGTTTCCTCGTCTCCGTTCTAAATGGCTTACTCCTTATTCTTAAACCCCTGGTTCTGGACTCCCCCCAACATCGGGAACATGTTTCCTGCCTCTAGCGTGTCCAAACCCTTAACAGTCTTATATGTTTCAATGAGATTTTCCTCTCATCCTTCTAAACTCCAGAGTGTACAAGGCCAGCTGCTCCATTCTCTCAGCGTATGACAGTCCCGCCATCCCGGGAATTAACCTTGTAAACCTACGCTGCACTAGAAACATCCTCTCATCGCAAGCATGTTGGACACCGCACATCTTGAGGAAATGCGATTCCTCCTAATAGATAAATCAGACCAGTTCAGAACGAGTTGGTCTCCATTTGTCGTCTTTTTGGAATCATATGGTGCAACACAATTGTAAAAACTGTTTCAGGACTGGACGAGGGATGGTGAAGATTATAAAGAATGATCTCCTTACTTCTTTTCTTTATGTCTTATTCTCTTTTCCCTATTTTCTTTTCTTCAACTTTCTTCATTCATTCTTCTTTTCTCTGCTTCTTCACACACTATATATCTTACGTCTTTCTATCCTTTACTACCTAATTTATTTTTCTTATTCTTATTCTTCTTTAATATACCAAAAAGCTGTACATAAAATGTATTATGAAAATATATATTAGGCACTTTGGTGCCATATGATGGTACTTACTTCTAATAAAATAAAATATAAAAAAAAAAAAATAAAAAAAAAACATCCTCTCCAAGTTCCCTCTACCCAGGCCTCTCATTATCCCGTGGGTTTCAATGAGTCTGGTTGCTGTCTCAGCCTTCTCTTCCCTTTGCCCTTCACACCCAATAATTTTCAAGGCAAGGAGCACTACTTTCCCTCCCCGCATGTTAATAATTTACAGCCTTGCTGGGGAATAAATCTCCCGTTGATGGGCCTGTCGTTCCCTTCCGAACCTCCCATCCGTACACTTCATGCGTTCAAACGATGCAACATGGTGAGATTTATACCTTTTTTTTAATGTTTTACTGACAAAGTTCTTAAGGGGTTGGACAGGCTACGTGCAGGAAGATTGTTCCCGGTGTTGGGGAAGTCCAGAACAAGGGGTCACACAGTTTAAGGATAAGGGGGAAGTCTTTTCGGACCGAGATGAGAAAAACATTTTTTTTCACACAGAGAGTGGTGAATCTGTGGAATTATCTGCCACAGAAGGTAGTTGAGGCCGCAGTTCATTGGCTATATTTAAGATGGAGTTAGATGTGACCCTTGTGGCTAAAGGGATGAGGGGGTATGGTGAGAAGGCAGGGATGGGATACTGAGTTGGATGATCAGCCATGATCATATTGAATGGCGGTGCAGGCTCGAAGGGCTGAATGGCCTACTCCTGCACCTATTTTCTACGTGTTTCTATGTTGCTTGGGCATGTATATGTCTTTTCATTGGAACTGCTCAAGGTAAAGGCAAGGGAATGTGCAGGCTGGAGGCTCTTTGGATCGGGATCAATTCCCTATTTCATCCCTGTCAAAGGCAGAGTTTCAGCTTTGGGGATCCACTTTTAACGCAATCTGAGAAATCTCTGTCTCGGGAGAGAAGGAACGGGTGGCTTTTCGGGTCGAGACCCTTCCTCAGACTGAGAGGCAGGGGAAAGGGGTCTAGAGTCATGGAGGTGCTAGGTGTGAAAACGACATATCAAACATATGACAATATCAGGCGATGATAAGGAAATGTTGAATGGTTCATTGTTAGCTGAAGGGTGATTGGATCGAGAGAAGCTAAACATAGTTTAGTTTAGAGACACAGCGTGGAAACAGGCCCTTCGGCCCACCGAGTACATGCTGACCATCGATCACCCATACATACACTATCCTACACACTACGGACAATCTACAGAAGCCAATTTCATTGTTCAGTTTCGCGACATACAATAGACAATAGACGCAGGAGTAGGCCATTCGGCCCTTCGAGCCAGCACCGCCATTCAATGTGATCATGGCTGATCATCCCCAATCAGTACCCCGTTCCTGCCTTCTACCGATATCCCCTGACTCCGCTATCTTTAAGAGCCCTATCCAGCTCTCCTCTCCACCTCTCCCCTCTTCCCTCCTACTCTCTCCCATCCCCTCCACTCATCTACGCCCCTCATCACCTCTCCTGCCCTCCCCTCTCCTCTCCCCTCCTCCCCTCTCCTCCGCTCTCATCCCTTCCTCTCCTCCTCCTCCCCTCTCCCTCTCCCCTTCCTCTCTTGTCTTAAAACACCCTTGCCTCTCTAGACCACTCTCATTGTTCTGTTTTACCTGTGCAGGTATTTTCCCTACCCGGCTCATCGTACAGCCTGACTCCTTCCAATGTCTTTGGAGGACCAATAACACCAGGGTCATCCATCTCCTCGCTTCTGAATCCCGTGGAAGCCAGTCAAACAGGTAGGTAAAGATGTACCCAAACTAAAAGCTGGAGTAACTCAGCGGGACAGGCAGCATCTCTGGACAGAAGGAATGGGTGGCATTTTGGGTCGAGACCCTTTCTTCAGGTAGGTAAGCTCTCCTCTCAAGTCAAGTCAAGTCAAGTCAAGTTTATTCGTCACATACACATACGAGATGTGCAGTGAAATGAAAAGTGGCAATGCTCGCGGACTTTGTGCAAAAAGACAAACAAACAAACAACCAAACAAAGTACAAACAGAGTCACATATTAAATATTGTGGGTGGAAGGAAAAAGGTTCAGTAAAAGTTAGTCCCTGGTGAGATAGGAGTTTACAGCCCGAATGGCCTCTGGGAAGAAACTCCTTCTCAACCTCTCCGTTCTCACCGCATGGCAACGGAGGCGTTTGCCTGACCGTAGCAGCTGGAACAGTCCGTTGCAGGGGTGGAAGGGGTCTCCCATGATTTTATTGGCTCTGGAGTTGCACCTCCTGATGTATAGTTCCTGCAGGGGGGGGCGAGTGAAGTTCCCATAGTGCGTTCGGCCGAACGCACAACTCTGCAGAGCCTTCTTGTCCTGGGGCCCATGCCAAGCCCCATGACAAGGAGTCTTTGGACGTAACTTAACTCCACTAGTGAGCACGGCTCGATTTTCTGAGGCAGTTTTTTTCCCGGATGTAATTCATGTTTGTTTCCGATCCTTTCTGACTTGGTTATCCGGACTTGTTTATCGCAAAGCCTCACAGATGAGGATGCATCAAGTCTGTAATAAGATTAGGAAGTGTTGGAAAAGTATCATGGAGAGAGGAACGGAGTGCAAGCTTCAATCTTACCATCCTTCCCCAGACCGTTCCAACGAAGGGTCTCAGACTTGACTTGATTTCATTTAATTTAGTCATTGTCTTCAATGAAGAGGCAACAAAATTATTTTTCCTTAACAGTCATACAAAAAACTTGACACGTTAGAGCTGTTATGTAGGAAGGAGCAGCAGATGCTGGTTTATAACGGAGATCGGCAATTAAGGTTGTGGGTAGCACAGTGGCGCAGCAGTCGAGTTACTGCCTTACAGCATCAGAGATGTGGGTTCGATCCCAACTATGGGTGCTGTCTGTTTGTACGATTGCTTGGGTTTTCTCCGGGTGCTCCGGTTTCCTCCCACACTCCAAAGACAGACAGGTCAGTTGGCTTCGGGAAAAATTGTAAATTGTCCCTAGTGTGCAGGCTAGTGTTAGTGTACGGGGTGATCGCTGGTCCGCATGGGCTCGGTGGGTCGAAGGGCCTGTTTCCATGTTGTATCTGTAAAGTCTGAAGAATGGGACTGAATAGATACTCTATCTATGGGCTAACTAGCTCCCTCCTGTGCTGGAATAATTCTGCCATTCTGCAAACCACCTAGTCATAGAGTCGGGAAGGAACTGCAGATGCTGGTGTAAGCCGAAAAAAGACAACATGCTGGAGTAACTTGGCGGGACAGGCAGTATCTCTGGAGAGAAGGAATGGGTAACGTTTCGGGTTGAGACCGTCTAAAGAAGGGTCTCAACCCGAAACGTCACCCATTCCTTCTGCCCAGAGATGCTGCCTGTCCCGCTGAGTTACTCCAGCATTTTGTGTCGATCATAGAGGCACCTGTGGTGGGTGGAGGGAATCAGAGAGAGACACAAGGGGGCCAGGTTTGGAGGAACTCAAGAGTTGTCAAAGGCTTGTGGAACTGAGGAAGTCACAGCGAAGTCAACACATATCCAGTATGTGTACAAGAGGAACAATATTAATTCCCTCTCTTGCTTCTCTTTCAGAGCCAGACATCGATGACAATGATTGCAGTTTTGTCTGCAGGGGCAGTTCTTCCAGAGGAAGTCTTTCTCCGACGTAAATGTTGCACGCTACTTTATTCCGTACTTGTCTGTACTGTGCTAATCTCTGGTTTGGCCAAGGGGCATTAATTAGCAAATTATTTAGCATTAACAAAGCGGGCCCCTGTGTGGGGGGCAAGCCGAGATCTAAGGGGGGGGCCACAAATGGAACGTGTTAAAAATGGTTTGCGTAACATGAAATACTTGTCACTTTGTCTACGCCCTTTATGTGGTGCCTCTTTGTATACCCTAGCTCTGCAAGACCAAGAATATCACTTCTCACATGCAACAATAAACTATCATTCATTATATCTAGGACCTCTTTAGTAGCATTGGAAAAGGAGGACACCGTTCATTCTCTCTACCCTGCGCCACTGTTCCTGTTCCATCACATTCATTGTAAAATGTCCCGAGTGTGTGTAGGATAGTGCTAGTGAACGGGAATCGCTGGTCGGCACAGACACAGCGGGCCAAATGGCTTGTTTCTGCACTCTAAAGTCTAAAGCAAATGGCCACTCGGCCCATCGAGCCTATACTGAACAACAAGCCCCCTCCACACTAATCTTACACTTCAAGCCCTGTCCCACTGTATGTGTTCATTCAAGAACTCTCCCGAGTTTAAAAAAAATCAAACTCGTGGTAAGCACGTAGAATGGACGTAGCGGGTACGTCGGAGCTCGGGGACGTCTCTTAGCGGCTCGTAACGCTAACATAGAAACATAGAAAATAGGTGCAGGAGTAGGCCATTCGGCCCTTCGAGCCTGCACCGCCATTCAATATGATCATGGCTGATCATCCAACTCAGTATCCTGTACCTGCCATCTCTCCATACCAAGCCACATCTAACTCCCTCTTAAATATAGCCAATGAACTGGCCTCAACTACCTTCTGTGGCAGAGAGTTCCAGAGATTCACCACTCTCTGTGTGAAAAATAGTTTTCTCATCTCGATCCTAAAGGATTTCCCCTTTATCCTTAAGCTGTGACCCCTTGTCCTGGACTTCCCCAACATCGGGAACAATCTTCCTGCATCTAACGGCAGGTACTCGGGAAGACTGGTGTAGGTGTAGGCCATTTGGCCCTTCGAGCCAGCACCGCCATTCACTGTGATCATGGCTAATCATCCACAATCAGTACCCCGTTCCTGCCTTCTCCCCATATCCCTCCATTCAGCTATCTATAAGAGCCCTATCCAACTCAAGTGGAATCTAGGGGGAGATATTCATGCTGTTTAGTTTACGATTCGACCCGCTCACTTCACCCCTACCATATTTGTTCCAGATCTCCTATCGGTGGCTTGTCCATGCTCTACGATCAGACGATACCCGGTCAGCTGGAGAATGTACCACAGACAACGTCCAACATCGAGGAGTTGCTGGACAAACACTGGAGTGGTGAAGGGGGCATTGACAGTAAGTGCAGGGAGTGTTCATGATGACAATGCCCAACGTGCTTTTAGTATTAGAGATACAGCATGGTTAAGGGGAGATCCCATCCCTGCCTTCTCTCCATACCCCCTGATCCCTTTAGTCACAAGGGCCACATCTAACTCCCTCTTAAATATAGCCTATGAACTGCGGCCTCAACTACCTTCTGTGGCAGAGAATTCCACAGATTTGCCACTCTCAGTGTGAAATTTTTTTTTCTCATCTCGGTCCTAAAGGATTTCCCTCTTATCCTTAAACTGTGACCCCTTGTCCTGGACTTCCCCCAACATCGGGAACAATCTTCCTGCATCATTGAATATTTTATTCCACTGCCTTCATTGGAAGGGAGATAGCTGGCAGTAATGCTGCTGATGTCAACAACGGACGTCTGCAGGTGCAGGATTCTGGAGGAGATTAGCCATGTCCTCAGCTTACCCCTGGCTTGTGGAAAGATTTATAGGGCAGCGTGCGCAAGTGGGGATTATTCCCACAAATAATCATTTCCATAAGTGACTAACTTGCCGTGTTTGATCCTTCCAGTTGTGGACATGTTGAAGTCGCTGCACCTGCTACAGCTGGATAACCGCAGGCTGCAGGAGCAAATCATGAGCCTCTCGGCCAAGAAGGAACGCCTTCAGCTGCTCAATGTCCAGCTCTCCGTCCCCTTCGCCGGTATCACCTCCACCAACGGGCCATCCTCCCAGCTGCATTTGATCGCCTCCCAGAACGGTAAGGACCTCTTCTCCGTCAGGCCGGCCACAGTGGCGCCGGAGACCCGAGTTTGATCACAACTGCGGGTGCTGTCTGTGTGGAGTTTGTCCGTTCCCCCCGTGACCTGCGTGGGTTTTCTCCAAGATCTTCGGTTTCCTCCCACACTCCAAAGACGTGCAGGTTTGTGGGTTAATGGGCTTGGGAAATGTAAAAATTGTCCCTAGTGTGTGTGGGATAGTGTTAGTGTGCGGGGATCGCTGGCCGGCGCGGACCCGATGGGCCGAAGGGCCTGTTTCCGTGCTGTATCTCTAAACTAAACTAAACTAAAAATGAAGGGCTCGTCCTGAGATGAACCGTTGACCCCTGCACCTATTGGCAATCAGGCTTTGATCGGGTCTGTGGCCAAGAAAGGACAAAGGATTCTCTCTGTGTGTACGGGGAAAGATCAGCGGCACGGTGGCGCAGCGGTAGAGTTGCCACCTCACAGCGCCCAGAGACCCGGGTTCGATCGTGTCCACATTCTCCCTGTGACCGCGTGGGTTTTCTCCGGGTGCTCCGGTTTCGTCCCGCATTCCCCGCAGGTTTGTAGGTTAATTGGCTTCTGTAAGTTGTCCCCAGTACGTGTAGGATGGAACCAGTGCGCAGGTTTACCTCCAGTTACAAAGTGCCGGTGGAACTCGACGGGCCAGGCGGCATCTGCGGAGGGAATGGACAGGCGACGTTTCTGGTCGGGACACTTCTCCAGAATCTAATCTAATCAGTGGCCTGCTGATGGCACTGGGAATTCTATTCATGCTGAAACGATTATGGCACCTTGTAGAACTGGGAAATTACTAATTATTATGTCAACCATACAGGAAACCATGGCAACATTGGCAACTTCCTGTGCGATAAAAATGGCCTGTGTTTATTGAACTGTAAAGATATATCAAAAGGTCATGAATAATAGGAGCAGAATTAGGCCTTTCGGCCCATCAAGTCTACTCCGCCATTCAATCGTGGCTGATCTATCTCTCCCTCCTAACCCCATTCTCCTGCCTTCTCCCCATAATGCCCCTGTCCCACTGTACGAGGTAATTCAAGAGCTCTCCCGAGTTTAAAAAATAATCAAACTCGTGGGAAGTACGTAGCGGGTATGTCGGAGCTCGTGGTCGTCTCTTAGCGGCTCGTAACGCTAACGGCAGGTACTCGGGAAACGCGGTAACTCGTGAAGAACAGAGCGGAGAGAGTCCACGAGAGCCCCGAGTACCTACGAGCGGCTATAACCGTAATTCTCCGAGCTCGAATCAGGGGAAACACGGGAGAACTCGTGAATTACCTCGTACAGTGGGACAGGGGCACCCGTCAGATATATTATTACATATATGTTATTAATATATGGATAATATTGGCATTTAACAACTTGTAATTTGTTTAATTTCAGGGTAAGGAAATGTTCAGTGTTGTGTCCAAAAACTGGTTTAATGAGTTGGCTGTTTTTTGATCACTTTGTCAATCCATTGCATGACATTAAATGTGGAGCCATTGCATCATACAGAAAGAAAACAGGCCCTTCGGCCCAACAAGTCTGTGCCGAACGACCAAGATGTCCCATCCAAGCTGATCCTATTTACCCATGTTTGGTCCATACACCTCTAAATCTTTCCTCCCTGTGTCCATGCACCCGTTTGAATGTCTTTTATATGTTGTTAATGTACCTGCCTCAAATGCTACCTTTGGAAGCTCGTTCCATAGACCCATTCGGCCCTTCGAGCCTGCACCGCCAATCAATATCATCATGGCTGATCATCCAACTCAGTATCCTGTACCTGCCTTCTCTCCATACCCCCTGATCCCTTTAGCCACAAGGGCCACATCTAACTCCCTCTTAAATATAGCCAATGAACTGGCCTCAACTACCTTCTGTGGCAGAGAATTCCACAGATTCACCACTTTTTGCGTGAAAAATGTTTTTCTCATCTCGGTCCTAAAGGACTTCCCCCTTATCCTTAAACTGTGACCCCTTGTTCTGGACTTCCCCAACATCGGGAACAATCTTCCTGCATCTAGCCTGTCCAACCCCTTAAGAATGTTGTAAGTTTCTATAAGATCCCCCCTCAATCTTCTAAATTCTAGCGACATTCATGACTTCAGACTCTGGACTCTAGTGACTACAGCACGGAAACAGGCCCTTCGGCCCACCCAGCCCGCTGGCTGGCCAGCGATCCCCACACGCTAGCACTTTCCCCACACACACACACACACTGGGGGACAATTTTTTCATTCATGCCCGCCCAATTAACCTACAAACCCGCACGTCTTTGGAGTGTGCGGGGAAACCGAAGATCTCGCAAAAAAACCACGCAGGTCACGGGGAGAACGTGCAAACTCCGCACAGACAGCACCCACAGTCAGGATCGAACCGGGGTCTCTGGCGCTGTGAGGCAGCAACTCTACCGCAGGATCACCGCCCCACCCGTAACTAATACCACAATTAAATTTCAAGTATATAAGCACATAAATACCCACTGCATCTAATCTTGCAGCATCTAATAAGCCGACTGTACTTTCCCACCGAACATCGCTTTGTGTATGAATTGGCAGTGAAGATCTTTGGGAACAGCCTGACAGATAGTGGTGCAGCCCCTGTCACGTGGGCATCAGGTCTCCGCTCCCTTGGCTGAGGTTTGGTTCCAGTCACTGAGGGGTCCGGTGCTTGAGTGGGTGCCAGGGGGGAGGGCGGTGATATTCTGGATTAATTTACCATTAATCGGAACATTTCTCCCTCTTTCCCCTGGTTGCAGCCTGCGGCTCTGAGCTGCTGAATAGCAGTAAGAGCCCCCATTCCAGGAGCAGCTTCATTACTGAGAACTCCCTCTCTGCATCATCAGAGGTATTTAATAGCATTGCTCGGGGAAGCTCAAATGACACGAAACATTGGCCTTTTACACTCGCATACCCCTCACCTCCCCCCAACCCCTCTCCTCCCCTTCCCCCCCATTAAAAGCCAGTTAAACAGTTCCATAGTTCAGGTCAGCTTAGTTCATTGTCACGTGTACCGAGGTACAGTGAAAAGCTTTTGTTGCATGCTGTCTTGTCAGCGGAAAGACAATACATGATTACAATCGAGCCATTCACAGTGTACAGACACATGCAAAGGGAGTTAGATTTAGCTCTTAGGGCTGACCGAATCAAGGGATTTGAGGAGAAGGGGTACTGATTGGGGATGATCAGCCATGATCATATTGAATGGCGGTGCTGGCTCGAAGGGCCGAATGGCCTACTCCTGCACCTATTTCCTATGTTTCTATGAATAACATTTAGTGCAAGGTAAAGCCAGCAAAGTCCAATCAAGGATAATCCGAGGATCACCAAAGAGGTAGATAGTAGCTCACGACTGCTCTCTAGTTGGTGCTAGGATGGTTCAGTTGCCTGATAACAGCTGGGTAGAAACTATCCCTGAATCTGGAGGTGTGCGTTTTCACACTTCTGTACTTTAGCAATGATGTTCGCAATGATGTATTTCTCTTGGGATCACACTATCCCTAGCCAACAATTGCCCTATCAGGGAACATCCCTACCTGATATAATCTAGTACCGGCCCTGATTGATCCTGGGCTTCTTTGCATGCTTCCTGTTTCTCTCCCCCCCCCCCACCCCCCCCCCAAAACAAGCAGTCTGAAGAAGGATCCCCACCCAAAAGGTCACCTACCCATGTTCTCCACAGATGAGTAAGAAAGAACTGCAGATGCTTTTTAAAGTCGAAGGTAGACACAAAATGCTGGAGTAACTCAGCGGGCGAGGCAGCATCTGTGGAGAGAAGGAATGGGCGACGTGTCGGGTCGAGACCCTTCCTCAGACTCCAGAGATGGTGCCTGACCCCCTGAGTTACTCCAGTACTTTGTGTTCGACCTCCTATAGTGTTGACACTGGTGCAATGAAATTTAAGTTAGGCCTGTATCCAATATACATTGATACATACATACAATACCCGTAGATAATATATAATAAACAAGAATTCAATAAATTAATAATTAAAATACCTGCACAAAAACCCCCCAAAGTCTTTAGTGCAACCAATAGCCAGTTCATGGAATTTACGTTGCGATTAGTGCAGTGCAGTGTTCAAAAGCCTAATGGTCGTTGAGAGGAAACATTTCTTGAACCTCATGGTCATAGTTTTTGAGATGAATATACAAAGGGCATTTATTGTCACATGCACCAATTGGTGCAGTGAAGTTTGAGTTACCATGCAGCACACAAATAGGATAAACATAACATTTTAGAATTTAAGCATAAAACATAAAAAACATCCCCCCCCCCCCCGCCCCCCGCAGCGGAATCAACGTTTCCCCCTGTGAGGGAAGGCAGCAAAGTTCAGTCCACTTCCTCAGTTCACCCGTGGGCGGGGCCTATTGAGGCCTTCGCAGTCGCCACTACATTTCACGCCCGATGTTTCAAGCCCTCGAGCACCTTCTTCCTGATTGGGGGGGGGGGGGGGGGGGGATGAGATGAGAGTCAGAGTATTGAGAAGTTGGGAGGTCATGTTACGGTTGTATAAGGCATTGGTGAGGCCACATTCAGTATTTTATCGCCATATTATAGGAAAGATGTTGTCAAGGATGCAGAGAAGATTATTACGCAGATGTTGCCAGGACTCGAGGGCCTGAGCCTTATGGAGAGGTTGAGCAATCTTTGAATTTATTCCTTGGAGCGCAGGAGGATGAGGGGTGATCGCATAGAGGTGTACAAAATCATGAGAGGAATAGATCGGGTAAATACACAGTCTTTTGCACAGAGTAGGTGAATCGAGAACCAGAGGACATTGGATTAAGGTGAGGGGGGGAAAGATTTGAGAGGAATCTGAGGGGTAACTTTTTTACACAAAGGGTGATGGGTGTATGGAACGAGCTGCTGGAGGAAGTAGTTGAGGCTGGGACTATCCCAACGTTTAAGAAACAGTCCCCACACTTCACCTCACCCCCTGGTTCCCTTCCACACCCCGATATCCCATGGATATCATTCCCTCCGGCTCTACATTTCATCCCTCTCCACTCCTTACCTGTCATAATATCCTTCAGTTTCCTTCCCATCTCTGGCCTTTTGTCACTTACTCCACCCCCCTTCTGCCAGTCATACGGTCATGTAATAGGAGTAGAATCAGGCCATTCGGCCCATCAAGTCCACTCTGCCATTCAATCATGGCCGATCTATCTCTCCCCCATTCCCCTGCCTCCTCCCCACAACCCTTGACACCTGTAAACACCACCCCCCCCCCCCCCAGTCAAACCCTCCCCACCTGTATCCATCTATCACCCACCTGTCTTTGTCCCGCCCCTCCCCTTCTCTCTTCCAGCTTTCTCAGTCTGAAGAAGGGTCCCGGCCCGAGACGTTGTCTGTCCATTCCCTCCACAGATGTTGCCTGAGCCGCTGAGTTACTCCAGCGCTCTGTGTGTTTTTATTTTAAATGCGTGGGTTGTCACTGTTTGTGCAAGGAGGTTGAATGCAATGGCCGTGAGTTTAAGACTCACTTTTAAGACCGTGATGTCAGGACTTTCATATGAAGAAAGACCAGGCTTGTACTCGCTAGAATTTAGAAGATTGAGGGGGGATCTTATAGAAACTTACAAAATTCCCAAGGGGTTGGACAGGCTAAATGCAGGAAGATTGTTCACGATGTTGGGGAAGTCCAGAACAAGGGGTCACACAGTTTAAGGATAAGGGGGAAGTCTTTTAGGACCGAGATGCGAAAAAAGCATTTCACACAGAGAGTGGTGAATCTGTGGAACTCTCTGCCACAGAAGGTAGTTGAGGCCACAGTTCATTGGCTATATTTAAGAGGGAGTTAGATGTGGCCCTTGTGGCTAAAGGGATCAGGGGGAATGGAGAGAAGGCAGGTACAGGATACTGAGTTGGATGATCAGCCATGATCTTGAATGGCGGTGCAGGCTTGAAGGGCCGAATGGCCTCTACTCCTGCACCTATTGTGTATGTTTCTATGTAATTGGATCTCTCTCTCTCTCCCTGTCTCTGCAGGATCTCCGTTCTGGATGCCACAGCCGGAGTAGTTCGTCCTCGTCGCTCCAGAGCACTCCTCCTCCCGCCCTCCCACTCCTGCAGCAGAGTCCCGTCTCCCTCCAGCTCCCGGGAATGGCCGGAGTCTCGCAGCCGGTCAACGGGCTGGGCAGGACCTGCGCCGGAGGTCTGGGCGGCATCTCCACCAAGACCACCACCTTCTCCACCACTTCATCATCGGTGGCTGGGATGATGGGCTGCCCTCTGGCTCCCCAGTTGGCCAGCAATGGTATTGTCGGTCCTCTGAATGGTGTGGACCAGCTGCCTGCACCTGTGGCTCCACTCCATAACTCCCTCGCTCATCCACCAGCTTCCCATAGTGTTCCAACGTCAACTAGTCACTGTAACAGGTCAGATTACCTCCTTTCTCGATCCACGGGCAGAACGTATCTCGACGGTGCTGCCTGTCGCGTGCTCTCCTACCTACTAATCTGTGACATATCGGCTCAGTGCACAGAATCGGCAAATGATTTACACGGATGGTTCTTGGCCGTTTCGGTTTTTTTTTTTTTTGTTACAGGCCCTTCGGCCCACCGAGTCCGCACCAACCAGCGACCCCCCCCGCACACTTGCACTGTCCTACACGCACTGCGGACTATTGTTACATTTATGCCAAGACAATTAACTTACAAACCTGTACGTCTTTTGTGGAGAAAACCGATCAAAACCCACGCAGGTCGAACCTGCAAACTCCATACAGACAGCACCTGTGGTCGGGATCGAACCCGGGACTCTGGCGCTGTAAGGCAGCAACTCTACCTCTGCGCCACCGTAACCCCCCCCCCCCCCCCCCCCCAAATAAAATGCATTTCTGTAGTGCCTGCGACTTCCCTTTCAGAAGGTATTGACACTCATTGTACTAGGGCGGCACAGTGGCGCAGCGGTAGAGCTGCTGCCTCACAGCACCAGGGTCCCAGGTTCGATCCTGAGCTCGGGTAATGTCTGCGTGGAGTTTGCACATTCTCGCTGGGTCGGGACCACGTGGGTTTCCCCCGGGTGCTCCGGGTTCCCTCCCGCTTCCCACAGGTGTGCGGGTTTGTAGGTTGATTGCCCCAGGTGTGTTGTGGGATGGGGTGAGCGATGGTTGGCATGGGCTCATTGGGCCGAAGGGCCTGTTTCCACCCTTTATTTCTAAGACAAAAAAACTAAAACTGAACCTACTTTTAAAATTAAAGTGGAAGGTGGCTGCAAGGTCCCATTAACAGCAATGTGGTAAAGACCCTCATGTGGTCATCTTGAGTGAGGGACAACTGGCCAGTGGGGAAGCGGGAATATTACAAAGACCTAGAGTCAATGGATGATCATTGGTCAGCATGGGCTCAGTGGGCTGAAGGGCCTGTTTCATAGAAACATAGAAAATAGGTGCAGGTGTAGGCCATTCGGCCCTTCGAGCCTGCACCGCCATTCAATATGATCATGGCTGATCATCCAACTCGGTATCCTGTACCTGCCTTCTCTCCATACCCCCTGATCCCTTTAGCCACAAGGGCCACATCTAACTCCCTCTTAAATATAGCCAATGAACTGTGGCCTCAACTACCTTCTGTGGCAGAAAGTTCCAGAGATTCACAACTCTCTGTGTGAAAAATGTTTTTCTCATCTCGGTCCTAAAGGATTTCCCCCTTATCCTCAAACTGTGACCCCTTGTCCTGGACTTCCCCAACATCGGGAACAATCTTCCTGCATCTAGCCTGTCCAACCCCTTAAGAATTTTGTAAGTTTCAATAAGATCCCCCCTCAATCTCCTAAATTCTAGCGAGTACAAGCCGAGTCTATCCAGTCTTTCTTCATATGAAAGTCCTGCCATCCCAGGCCTCATCGGTCAATCAACCATTTCAGTCTGCTGTATGACTGAATCTATTGCCTAACGTCAATGGCCTTGATCGTATGTCGACTAGTACAAGGAAGAATATATCTCCTTCCTTGACGACATGTTTGGGTCAGATGGATTAAAGGACAATTCTTGATGCCTTCCCTGGCTAGGGTTATAGGGATCCCAAATATCCCAAATATATGTTGGTTTGTGGATTAGTTGACCTCTGTTAATTTGACCTTGTGTACGGGGGGAATAGATGCAAAAGTGGGATGTTCGTAAATGATAGGGGCAAAATTAGGCCATTTGGCCCAACTTCTCTCTGCCATTCAATCATGGCTGATCTATCTCTCCCTCCTAACCTCATTCTCCTGTCTTCCCCCCCATAACCCCTGACACCCAGACTAATCAAGAATCTATCTACCCCTGCCTTAAAAATATCCATTGACTTGGCCTCCACAGCCTTCTTTTTGGGCAATGAATTCCACAGACTCACCAATTCCACAGACTAAAGAAATTCCTCCTCATCTCGTTCCTGAAGGAACGTCCTTTCATTCTGAGGCTGTGACGTCTGGTCCTAGACTCCCCACTAGAGGAAACATCCTCTCCACATCCACTCTATCCATTCTCCTCCTCATGGGCATTTACCTTCATCTATCGCTTGGCCAGTTTGGACGATGGTGTGCATGGCTTCTGCCGACATTGCCTTTATGCGTGTGAGCTGTTGCGGACATGCATTGCATGGAAGGGTTAACAGGTGTTCATTGTTGCTTATCGATTGTAGTGCATTGTTCCCTCCTGTACAACACCATTGATTGATGCACCATCCCTAACCCAGAGCCTTTGGCACTGAGCCAGAGTGTTGAGTAGGGAAGGAGGTCGTTGCTTGGTCAAGGAGTTGGGATTTCAAGAGCATCTTGAAGTTGAAGATGGACACAAAAAGCTGGTGTTACTCAGCGGGTCAGGGAGCATCCCAGGGTCGAGACCCTTCCTTAGTGTGTCTATCTTCGATGTAAGCCAGCATCTGCAGCTCCTTGCTACACAGCTTTATGTTGAGGTTGGCTGAGTCGCTGCCTTACAGCATCAGAGACCCAGGTTCAATCTCGACCTTGGGTGCTGTCTATGTGGAGTTTGCACGTTCTCCCTCTGACCACGTGGGTTTCCTCAGGGTACTCCGGTTTCCTCAACGGTGTGAATGTTGGGTTCAGTTCAGTGTATTGTCACGTGCATCGAGGTAGAGTGAAAAGCTTTTGTTGCGTTAGGGTTTGAAGATTAAATGGCCCTGTAAATTGTGCAGGGGGTGGTGGATGCAAAAATGAGATAACATAGAATGGGGGGATCGATGGTCGGCGTGGACTCGGTGGGCCGATGGGCCTGGTCCCATGCTGCATCTTCCAATCGATCCATGTAGATTGCTTATTGCATGTGAACCAATCATAGTAGAAATAGCATCACTAAACCCCACCTTACTGTATGCTTTAATATTAACATCCCATCTCTGACACCATGTGAATAAGCACATTACACAGTCTGGAGTTTAAAGTCATCTTTAATTGATACACATAATATAGCGGTACAGCAGGATGTTAGTTCGTCATCACCACTTCCAAGACCAAGAGAAGGTTCACCAGACTGATTCCTGGGATGGCAGGACTTTCATATGAAGAAAGACTGGATAGACTCGGCTTGTACTCGCTAGAATTTAGAAGATTGAGGGGGGATCTTAAAGAAACTTACAAAATTCTTAAGGGGTTGGACAGGCTAGATGCAGGAAGATTGTTCCCGATGTTGGGGAAGTCCAGGACAAGGGGTCACAGTTTAAGGATAGAGGGGAAATCCTTTAGGACCGAGATGAGAAAAACATTTTTCACACAGAGTGGTGAATCTCTGGAACTCTCTGCCACAGAAGGTAGTTGAGGCCAGTTCATTGGCTATATTTAAGAGGGAGTTAAATGTGGCCCTTGTGGCTAAAGGGATCAGGGGGTATGGAGAGAAGGCAGGTACAGGATACTGAGTTGGATGATCAGCCATGATCATATTGAATGGCGGTGCAGGCTCGAAGTGCCGAATGGCCTACTCCTGCACCTATTTTCTATGTTTCTATGTTTCTATACTCACAAGGCCAGAACTCGAGCAGTCATGCAGGATTGTAGATTCTGTGAAAGTAAAAATGATCAGGAGAGGCAGGAAATTAAATAAAAATCCTGACAGCTATATTCTACATTCTGTATCTTTTCCTTTGCTCTCGACCTATTGTATATGAGTTTGGCTAGATTGTGTTTATGTATGCAGATAGACACAAACTGCTGGAGTGATGCGGCAGGGACAGGCAGCATCTCTGGAGAGAAGGAATAGGTGACATTTCGGGTCGAGACCCTTCTCTAGTATAGTATTATCCGGTGTGATTGGATAGCACGCAAAGCAAAGCTTTTGGCTGTACCTCGGCACATGCGACATTACTAAAGCCAAACCTGAACAACAGGTTTGTGTTGGACTGCGAGCTTGCATACGTCAGCAAGCTGGAGGTGGCAGAGTTACTGCCCTACAGCGGCAGAGGCCCGGGTTCAATCAGACTACGGGCGCTGTCTGTGCGGAGTTTGCACGTTCTCCCCGTGACCTGTGTGGGTTTACCCCGGGTGCTACGCTTTCCTCCCACACGTCAAAGACGTAGAGGTCGGTAGGTTAATTGGCTTCTGTAAATCGTAAATTGTCCCGAGTGTGTAGGATCGTGTTAGTGTACGGGGCGATCGCTGGCCGGCGCGGACTCCGTAGACCGAAGGGCCTCTTTCCACTCTGTTTCTCTGAATTCTGAAGGATGAGCAGAACATGTCAGACAGAATCTGACTTGCTGACACTTTCACATTCATGAAGGAATATAGAGTGAAATGATTGAATGTCCAATGTGCAAGGATAATTATTTTTTAATTTAATGAGACGGATTACATGAAAAGCGTGAATATTCAGAAAGACGTTGCCTTATTTTTAATCAGCAAACCAACCTGATGATTCATCTTGAATAATCAATGTTTAATATATCTGTCTTTCGTGAGTTTGATGTTAGCTCTGGGTGCCTTAATTTGAATTTCTATCAGTGGTGAATGATTATTGCCCTGTGGCAAACAGCAAGGTAGCGGGTTATGCAAATCAGGATCTATATGCTCTGAATTTAATTAGAACTCAAGCACTTTTTAACCAGAGTGCAGGAACAAGAGTCATAGAAACATAGACAATAGGTGCCGGAGTTGGCCATTCGGCCCTTCGAGCCAGCACCGCCATTCAATATGATCATAGCTGATCAGCCAAGATCAGTACCCCGTTCCTGCTTTTTTCCCCATACCCCTTGATTCCGTTAGCCCTAAGAGCTAAATCTACCTCTCTCTTGAAAACATCCAATGAATTGGCCTCCGCTGCCTTCTGTGGCAGGGAATTCCACAGATTCACAACTCTCTGGGTGAATAAGTTTGTCCTCATCTCAGTCCAAAATGGCCGACCCCTTATTCGTAATGAAGGGTGGAGTTCTCTTCTGACTGGCAATCTGTGATATTGTCGGGGAGGACAGAGAGAGAGAGAGATTGAGATGCTGCCTCTCCCTGACATGTGATACAAGCTGCCAGCTCTTGTTTTGTAATCAAGGGAATAGCAGCATGTTGAACGTTGCATACACAGGCGGAGGTCCACTGCACACCAAGCCCGTTGTGCCGTGTGCTACATAATTAGGCCCCACTCCCCACTGGTTTCCTTTGCTCTGTCATCCTTTTTGTCTCCCAGATGTATTTGCATGTTGCATCAGTTTCAAGAACAGCTTCTTCCCCGCTGTTATCCGACATGGGAATGGTCCTCTCACTAGTTTAGTTTGGCTTAGATTCGAGATACAGCGTGGAAACAGGCCCTTCGGCCCACCGAGTCTGTGCCGACCAGCGGTTCCCGTGCACTAACACTATCCTACACACACTAGGGACAATTGACAATTTAACCAAAGCCAATCAGCCTACAAACCTGGGTAGACGCGAAATGCTGGAGAAACTCAGCGGGCGAGGCAGCATCTGTGGAGAGAAGGAATTGGCGACGTTTTGGGTTGAGACCCTTTTTCAGACTGATGTCAGGGGAGGGGGTGGGACAAAGAAAGAATGTAGGTGGAGACAGTAAGACTAGTGGGAGAACTGGGAAGGGAAGGGGGAAATGAAGAGAGAGAGCAAGGGCTACCTAAAGTTAGAGAAGTTAACGTTCACACCGCTGGGGGGGCAAACTACCCAAGCGTTATATGAAGTGCTTTTCCTCCAATTTGCACTGGGCCTCACTCTGACATTGGAGGAGACCCAGGACTGAAAGATCAGATTGGGAATGGGAGGGGGAGTTGAAGAGCTGGGCCACCAGGAGATCAGTTTGTTTAAGACGGACTGGGCGGAGGTGTTCACCGAGCCTGCTCTTGGTCTCGCCGATGTAGGGACGTTGACACCTGGAACAGCGGATGCAGTAGATGAGGTTGGAGGAGGTACAGGTGAACCTCTGCCTCACCTGGAAAGATTGGGTCCTTTGATGGAGTCGAGGGGAGAGGTAACATAGAAACATAGAAACATAGAAAATAGGTGCAAGAGTAGGCCATTCTGCCCTTCGAGCCTGCACCGCCATTCAATATGATCATGGCTGATCATCCAACTCAGTATCCCATCCCTGCCTTCTCTCCATACACCCTGATCCCTTTAGCCCCAAGGGCCACATTTAACTCCCTCTTAAATATAGCCAAATAACTGGCCTCAACTACCTTCTGTGAAAGAGAATTCCACAGATTCACCACTCTCTGGGAAAAAATGATTTTCTCATCTCGGTCCTAAAAGACTTCCCCCTTATCCTTAAACTGTGACCCCTTGTTCTGGACTTCCCCAACATCGGGAACGATCTTCCTGCATCTAGCCTGTCCAACCCCATAAGAATTCTGTAAGTTTCTATAAGATCCCCCCTCAATCTTCTAAATTCTAGCGAGTACAAGCCGAGTCTATCCAGTCTTTCTTCATATGAAAGTCCTGCCATCCCAGGAATCAGTCTGGTGAACCTTCTCTGTACTCCCTCTATGGCAAGGGACAGGTGTTGCATCTCCTGCAGTTGCATGGGGAAAGTACCTGGGGAGGGGGCGGTTCGGACGGGACGGGACGAGTTGCTGCCTCTCCCGCTGAGTTCGTCCAGCATTTTGTGTCCGTCTTCGATTTTTCCAGCATCTGCAGTTCTTTCTTAAGCCGACAAACCTGAACGTCATCGGAGTGTGGGAGGAAACCGGAGCACCTAGACAATACCCACGCTGGTCACGGGGAGAACATATAAACTCCGTACAGACAGCACCCATGGTCAGGATCGAACCCTTTTCTCTGCCGCTGTGAGGCTCCAACTCTACCGCTGCGCCACCTAGTTTTGTGTTCAAGAAAATAGCAGCATGTTACTTGTCAAAAGGAGGTTCGCTTCGCACACCAAGTCCATAGTGGCCTGTGCTACATAATTAGTCCCACTTGCCACTGCTGTCCTTAGCTCTGTAAAAAAAAAAAAAAATTCTCTCCTATATCAATTTGCCCAATTCCCTCCTGAAATCTGCTTCTTTTAGCCAGCCCGTTCCCACTCCTCCCTTCAGGCAAAAGACACAAAGGTTTGGAAGCACATTCCACCAGATTTCTCCCCGCTGAAAGGCGGGAGAGAGAAAACAGGGAATTATAGACCAGTTAGCCTGATGGTGGGGAAGATGCTGGAGTCAATTATAAAAGATGAGATAGCCGAACGTTTGGATAGCAGTAACAGGATCGGTCCGAGTCAGCATGGCTTTACGAAGGGCCTACTCCTGCACCTATTGTCTATTGTCTATTTTCTATCGTTATCAGACACTGGAATAGTCCTCTCACTAGCTAAGCTCATCTTTAGAAGTAATAGGAGCAGAGTTAGGCCATTCGGCCCATCAAGTCTACACCGCCATTCAATCGTGGCTGATCTGTCTCTCCCTCCTAACCCCATTCTCCTGCCTTCTCCCAATAACCCCTGACACCCGGACTAATCTAAGTACCTCAAGGCAAAGGTGTAGCCATGGGCCCCAAGCTATGCCTGCCCTGTTGTTGGTTACATTGGAAAATCCTTGGTTCTTGTTCCAAATGTAGGCTGGCACCATTGCCCAACAGCCTGAAGAAGGATCTCCCCCCGAAACGTCCCGCTGAGATGCTGCCTGCCTCGTTGAGTTACTCCAGGACTTTGATCTTGACTTTTTTTGGTAAACCAGCATCTGCAGTTCCTTGTGTCTCCTCCCCAGAAGACTGTCTTGCTTCCAGTCTTGCTTCCAGTCTGCCCGCCAAAGAGTCAAGGTCCGTGTGGGTCCATGCTAGCAGCTACCAGAAATGGTAGGGGGGCTATGTCAAGGAGCTGCAGTACTTGCTGTTCACCACCAGATGCTCCCAGTGAGCTACCCCGAAGGTCCACACAAAATGCTGGAGTAACTCAGCAGGTCAGGCAGCATCTCTGGAGAGAAGGAATGGGTGACGTTTCGGGGTCGAACCCCTTCTTCAGACCGAGTCAGGGGAGAGGGGAACTAGAGATCTGCAAAGAACAAATGAATGAAAGGCATGCAAAAGGACAAACCTCAGCCGGCAACGATGATCAAGGAAAGGTGGAGCCCACAATGGTCCGTTGTTGGCTGTGGAGAAGGTGATTACAAGTGAAACTGAGCAGGACGACAGTGGGACTAGTGCGCCGACTAGGGTGGGGAGGGATGGCATGCAAGAGTTACTTGAAGCTAGAGACATCATTGTTGATTCCGCTGGGCTGACAGCTGCCCAAGCGAAATATGAGATGCTGCTGTTCCTCCAATATGCGGTTAGTCTCACTCTTGACAGTGGAGGAGGCCCAGGTCAGTGTGGGAATGGGAAGAGGAGTTAAAGTGTTTGGCAACCGGGAGATCGTTTAGGCCAAGGCGGGCTGAGAGAAGGTGTTCAGCTAAACGATCGCCCAGTCTGCGTTTGGTCTCGCCGATATACAGCAGTCCACATCTAGAACAGCGGATGCAGCAGATGAGGTTGGAGGAGGTTCAAGTGAACCTCTGCCTCACCTCTGATGGCAATTGTTGAGCAGACCAACCTACTGACCCACGAACCATCTGCAGAATCCTCAGTAGGTCTGGATTCCATCTTTGCGTACCAAACTGGCCCCCCTCTCCCAGTTTAAATCCAATGCTTGCAATTCCTGGGTGTGGGAAGGAACTGCAGATGCTGGTTTAAACCGAAGACAGACACAAAAAGCTGTAGTGACCCAGCGGGGCAGGCAGGAAGGTGGCGGGTTATGCAAATCAGGATCTCACTCTCGCTCTCCCTCTTCTCCCTATTTCCATCCCTTTCTCCCTCTCACCCTCCATCTCACGCTCTCTGTCTCCCCTACCTCTCTCCCCATCTTTCTCTCTCTCTCTCCCTCCCCTTCCACCTCTATCTTTCTCCCCCTCTCTTTCTTCCTCCCCTCTTTCTGTCTTCCTCCCTCTCCCTCCCTCACTTGTTCTATCTCTCCTTCCCTCTCCCTCTCTCCTTCCCCCCCTCCCTCTCCCCCTCTCCATTTCTCTCTCTCCCTCCCCCACCCTCTCCATGCCTCTCTCCCTCTCCCATCCCCTCTCGCTCCCCCTCCCCCCCTCTCTCTCCTTCATCCCCTCCCCCCTTCCCCCCTCCCTCTCTCTCCCTCTCTTCAACCCACTCTTCCTCTCTCCCCCCGCCTACACTGTGTTAACTTTGTGCCCTGGTGCTAACCGCAAGCTGCCACCTCCATGTCTCCGCACACTGCCGCCAACCATTCCATGCACCACCTGCTCCAGGCTTGAAGGAATGCACGCTGACGGTGTATGTGATGGTAGAAACGCGCCTTTGTGCAAACGTCCGTGTCCCCCAGGGTGGCTGACCGCTCTCCTCTGTGTCTTATCTGCAGCAGCGTCTCTGGAATGGGCCAAATATCTGACCAGCAAAGACAGTTTGTGTACCAGCAGCAACAGCAGCAGCTCCAACAGCTGCTGACGTCGCAACAGTTGAGTCCGGTAAGTCCTCCTGCATTTCCCCATCAAGGTAGCGGCCACTAGATACCTGACTGATGGCCCGTATCGCCATCAAGGTTGTGGTTCCGGGTTGGGGAGCTGAAGGACTTTGTGGTGATTAGTGGGAGCCTTTTGTTTAATCTAGAGACACAGCGCGGAAACAGGCCCTTCGGCCCACCGAGTCTGCACCGACCAGCGGTCCGTGTACACTAACACTATCCTACACACCAGGAGCAATTTACAATCTTCACCGCAGCCAATTAACGTATAGACTTGCGCATTACACTGCCAGACACCTGGGTTCGATCCTGACTAGGGGGTGCTATCTGTACAGCATTTGCATGTTGTCCCTGTGACCGCATGGGTTTTCTCCGGGTGAATCATAGAAATACAAAATAGGTGCAGGAGGAGGCCATTCGGCCCTTCTAGCCATCACCGCCATTCATTATGATCATGGCTGCTCGTCCCCAATCAATAACCCGTGCCTGCCTTCTCCCCATATCCCTTGATCCCACTATCCCCTAGAGCTCTATCTAACTCTCAAATCCATCCAGTGACTTGGCCTCCACTGCCCTCTGTGGCAGGGAATTCCATACATTCACAACTCTCTGGGTGAAAAAAAAAATCTCAACTCAGTCTTAAAAGGCCTCCCCTTTATTCTAAGACTGTGGCCCCTGGTTCTGGTCTCGCCCAACATTGGGAACATTTTTCCTGCATCTAGCTTGTCCATTGCTCCAGTGCTCCGGTTTCATTCCTCACTCCAAAGACGTGTAGGTTTGTAGGTGAATTGGCTTTGGCGAATATTGTAAATTGTCCCCAGCGTGTGTGTGTGGGGCAGTGTTAGTGTGCGGGGCGATCGCTGGTCGGGCGCGGACTGGGTGGGCCGGGCGGCCTGTTTTTACGCCTCGTATCTCCACACTAAACTAGACTGAGCTTTGGTGCTGTGGTCAACTCTGGCGGTCCTAACTGTGTGGTGTTTGTCTTGTGTTGCCTGTGCTCTGGGGCAGGAACAGCAGGCGTTAGTTTATCAGATGATGCAACAGCAACAGCATCGCCAGCGGGAGCTGCAGCGGCTGCAGATGTCCGGCATGTCTCAACTGGCCGGCAACACCCTGGCCCAAGGATCTCCTTCCCTGCCTGTCCACTCCGACCCAAACTCTTTCCTCTCCATCCACACCGACAACAATGCACAGAAGGCTCAGGTAAGCCACAGCCCTTGTGTTCTGTTTTCATTTTCCGTGACAATGTCCCATTCCTTATCTGTCCACTGGTTTCCAAGCACACACAACCTGATCTCCCGGTGGCTCAGCACTTCAACTCCCCCTCCCATTCCGAATAGGACCTTTCTGTCCTGGGCCTCCTCCATGGCCAGAGTGAGTCCCACCGCAAATTGGAGGAGCAGCACCTCATATTTTGCTTGGGCAGTTTACACCCCAGCGATATGTACGTTGACTTCTCCAATTTCAGGTAGTCCTTGCTTTCTCCCTCCTTCCCCTCCCCTCCCCAGCTCTCCCACAGCCCAATGTCTCCGCCTCTTCCTTTCTTCTTCCCGCCCCCCCACACCCCCACATCAGTCTGAAGAAGGGTCTCGACCCGAAACGTCGCCTATTCCTTCGCTCCATAGACGCTGCCTCACCCGCTGAGTTTCTCCAGCATTTTTGTCTACCTTCAGTATAGTATAGTTCAGTTTATTGTCACGTGTACCGAGGTCCAGGGGAAAGCTTTTGTTGCGTGCTAACCAGTCAGCGGAAAGACATTACATGATCACGATCCAGCTACAGATACATGATAAGGGAATACCGTTCAGCACGAGGTAACGCCACTGAATTCCGATCAAAGATAGTCCGAGGGTCCCCGGTCCGATTCCCGGTCATCCATTTTGCCGGACCAACAGAGGTCACGGCCTTCAAGAGGAACGTTCCGCCTACGCCGGTGAGGGGCCGAGATACCGGCTCGCAAAGTTGGCCGTGGGAACGGATCTGCCAGCTCCGGCTGGTTTGTAGTTAGAAACATAGAAAATAGGTGCAGGAGTAGGCCATTTGGCCCTTCAAGCCTGCACCGCCATTCAATATGATCATGGCTGATCATCCAACTCAGTACCTGCCTTCCCTCCATACCCCCTGATCCCTTTAGCCACAAGGGCCGCATCTAACTCCCTCTTAAATATAGATAGATAGAAAGATATAGATATAATATAGATAGATAGAAAGATAGATCTGCCATGATTGAATGGCAGTAGAAGTGATGGGCCGAATGGCCTAACTCTGCTCCTATCTCTTATGACCTTATGGACATGAATAGGTGATGTTTCAGGTCGAGACCCTTCACCCGACATTTTAACAATAACAGTACACGGCTTGACATAGTAAATTATAAAGTTGGCATAATTATACGTTCAAAAAACACCACAGCAGGCATGAAGTTCACCTTCCATGAAATTTATTGTGATCCAAGTGTAACATTCTTAATGTTAGTTAAAGGGCCTGTCCCACTGTACGAGGTAAATCAAGAGTTCTCCCGAGTTATCCCCTGATTCGAACTCGGAGAATGTCCCGTAGCGGCTCTTTGTTCTTGGTTCTTGGTTTCTTGGTCCTCCAAAATATTCCAAATGGAATTTAAACTGGAGGTGGTACCCCATCTCCCCCCTCCCCCACACCTCTCTCCCCCTCCCTTCTCTCCTCCCCTCCCCCACCGGTAGGTACTCGGGAAATCCGGTAAACCCGTGACACTTTTTCAACACCGGGAAAAATGTCCACGAGTAAAAATATACTCGTGATGAAAAAACCTGTTACTTTTTACCCGTACGAGCCGCTACGGGACACCCACGTACTCCTACAGACCCGCTATGGACATTCTCCGAGTTAGAATCAGGGAAAACTCGGGGGAACCCTTGAATTACCTCGTACAGTGGGACAGGCCCTTTACAATTTTGTCCTGAAAATACTTGATTACTTCCACAAGGCTGGCTAGTGTTATTATGCCAAACAATCACTGGATCAACCAAGCAGGTTGTTGCTCAGAGGAGAGGCCTGAGCTACAGGGAGAGGTTGGGTTGGCAAGGACTTTACTCCTTGGTGAGCAGGAGGCTGAGGGGCGATCTTATAGAACTGTATAAATTCATGAGGGGAATTTATAGGGTGAATGCACAGAATATTGCGTACAGTTTTGGTCTCCAAATCTGAGGAAAGACATTCTTGCCATAGAGGGAGTACAGAGAAGGTTCACCAGACTGATTTCTGGGATGTCAGGACTTTCATATGAAGAAAGACTGGATAGACTCGGCTTGTACTCGCTAGAATTTAGACGATTGAGGGGGGATCTTATAGAAACTTACAAAATTCTTAAGGGGTTGGACAGGCTAGATGCAGGAAGATTGTTCCCGATGTTGGGGAAGTCCAGGACAAGGGGTCACAGTTTAAGGATAAAGGGGAAACCCTTTAGGACCGAGATGAGAAAAACATTTTTCACAGAGAGTGGTGAATCTCTGGAACTCTCTGCCACAGAAGGTAGTTGAGGCCAGTTCATTGGCTATATTTAAGAGGGAGTTAGATGTGGCCCTTGTGGCTAAAGGGATCAGGGGGTATGGAGAGAAGGCAGGTACAGGATACTGAGTTGGATGATCAGCCATGATCATATTGAATGGCGGTGCAGGCTCGAAGGGCCGAATGGCCTACTCCTACGCCTATTTTCTATGTTTCTATGTCTATGTTTCTATCCCCAATCAGTACCCCGTTCCTGCCTTCTCCCCATATCCCCTGACTCCATTATCTTTAAGAGCCCGATCTAGCTCTCTCTTGAAAGTATCCAAAGAACTGGCCTCCACCGCCCACAGAGAATTCCACAGACTCACAACTCTCTGTGAGAATAAGTGCTTCCTTGTCTCCGTTCTAAATGTCTTCGTACCCCTTATTCTTAAACTGTGGCCCCTGGTTCTGGACTCCCCCAACATCGGGAGTTTTACCCAAGGTAAGGGAATCAAGAACCAGAGGATCAAAGTTTAAGATGAACGTGGAAAGATTTACTAGGTAGAGGCAGGTACTCTAATATCACAAAGGCACTTGGAAAGAATATGGCTAGGAAAGGTTTCGAGGGAAGGTAGACAAAAGTGCTGGAGAAACTCAGCGGGTGCAGCAGCATCTATGGAGCGAAGGAAATAGGCAACGTTTCGGGCCGAACCCCTTCTTCTTGTTCCAGATCTGAAGAAGGATTTCTCCCCGAAACGTTGCCTATTTCCTTCGCTCCATAGATGCTGCCGCACCCGCTGAGTTTCTCCAGCACTTTTATCTACCTTCGATTTTCCAGCATCTGCAGTTCCTTCTTAAACAAAGGTTTCGAGGGAAATGGGTCAAACGCGGACAAAGGGACTAGCTGAGACGGGGCACTTTAGTCGGCATGGGCAGGTTGGGCAGAAGGGTCTAATTTTGTGCTGAATGATTCTATGACTTGATGCATTTCCCAGATGCCTAATAATGATCCACCCTTGCCCCCCTTTCTCTAAGAGGCTGAACGATAAAGTCAACCAAGAGAAGAGCTGACGACATCGGGCCGAATGCTTTTGGACGTTGCTGTTCACTTTACCTGAAGTCAGAGGTCGTGGGTCAAGAGTTCGACAGGCCGGGATATCTGCTGCCGTGTGACCGACCCCTTGCACAGGAAGGGCACAGGATAGCCTGAAACAAGTTGCACAAAGGGACTGGTCGCATCCTCTCAGGAAAACGCGTGCAGTGTTTTTTTTTGTTGTTTTTTTTTTAACGGGAGGTTGGCCCTGAGTCGTCTACCGAGAAGGCTCCGGCCGTCACGGCCCACGGCGAGAGGCAGCCTTTTTGCACAGTCACGAACCATTGGAATCACGGCTGCATGAAACTCTGTGTCCCGGCCATCGCGGAACGGGGGGATCGCGGGTCATTGCTGCTGCGTAGAACATTCAAAAAAGGTGCAATCTCGAGAGGACGAGGGGGATAGACTTTCCAAGATGCTGCTCGGCTGCCTGGGCGTACGTCTGGCGATATCTGCGGCGCCCTAAGCGACCAGCCTTTCCCTTACGGGGATCCTCTGTGACAAATATTGCAACTTCTACCCTTTCGTGCGTGCGCGTGTGTGTGTACAAGCGCTGGCGGAGACTTGTCTTTCTCATTTGTCAGACGAGTGCGTTAGCGGGGACGAATGTTCTCCGTCTGTGTGTGTGTGTGTGTGTGCGTGCGTTAAAGACGTGATACGGTGGTGAGTGCCCCATTGAGCTTTGGTTTCCTTGATTCAATGGAACCAAATTTTGGAAGCGCAAACACTACTGAGTCATCCCCCTCCCTCCCCCAGTCTATCGTCACTGACTTGGACAAAGCTGTGAGATGGCGGTTGGGTCTGTTGGCGAGATATGGCTGACCCACCCTTGGACTGAGAACCCTTCCACTCCAGGCCATCCAAGTCTTGCTCAAGCAACCCAGGCCAGGAATCCTTGAGGATGTGATTGGTATTCCGAAGGTGGACTATACCAGATCTCCCATCCGGGATTTAGCGGCAAGCAAAACTGTTGCATAGGAGAGAACTTTTTTTTTTGGTAATACTTGTATTCACTCGTGAGTTGTTGATGTGAGCCAGATTTTTCACCCCATCTCCAGCTACGGTGATGACATCGGGGGTGGGGGGGGGGGGGGGGAGGCAGTTACTCAAACGCCCAGTCGCCACAAGGTGAAATCACCTTCCACTTGTACGGCCCCCAGGATTCTGACCCAGTTATGCTCCAATTCATAGCTTGCAATATTAATGGGTCTTACAATTAAGAAGGGGAAGCAGGTGTGAGAATGAGACGGTTTTTATTTAACAGGAATCAAGCATGGTGTCCCTGCCGACCACAGACTAAAAGCATTGCGGACTTTGAAAGCAAACCTGGAAGCGCTGAGCTTGAGTGTAACAGAGAGGCTCATGTGATAGGAGCAGAATTAGGCTATTCGGCCCGTCAAGTCTACTCCGCTATTCAATCGTGGCTGATCTATCTCTCCCTCTCAACCTCATTCTCCTGCCTTCCCCCCATAACCCCTGACACCCGTACTAATCAAGAATCTATCTCTCTCTGCCTTAAAAACAACCATTGGCTTGAATTCCACAGCCTTCTGTGGCAATGAATTCCACAGCCTCTCTCCGCGAACAAGTGTTCATCTGCTCGTCCCACATCTCTCATTCATAGGCAGACTCTGTGCCCTTGGGTATCCCCCAAGAGCTCAAGTCCAGGGGTCAGAGGTTATGGGGAGAAGGCAGGAGAATGGGGTTAGGCGGGAGAGATAGATAATAGACGATAGGTGCAGGAGTAGGCCATTCGGCCCTTCGAGCCAGCACCGCCATTCAATGTGATCATGGCTGATCATCCCCAATCAGTACCCCGTTCCTGCCTTCTCCCCATATCCTCTGACTCCGCTATTCTTAAGAGCCCTATCTAGCTCTTTCTTGAAAGCATCCAGAGAACCGGCCTCCACCGCCCTCTGAGGCAGAGAATTCCACAGACTCACCACTCTCTGTGAGAAAAAGTGTTTCCTCGTCTCCATTCTAAATGGCTTCATCCTTATTCTTAAACTGTGGCCCCTGGTTCTGGACTCCCCCAACATCGGGAACATGTTTCCTGCCTCTAGCGTGTCCAAGCCCTTAACAATCTTATATGTTTCAATGAGATATCCTCTCATCCTTCTAAACTCCAGAGTGTACAAGCCCAGCTGCTCCATTCTCTCAGCATATGACAGTCCCGCCATCCCGGGAATTAACTTTGTAAACCTACGCTGGGCTCCCTCAATAGCAAGAATAGACCTTCCTCAAATTAGGGGACCAAAACTGCACACAATACTCCAGGTCAGCCATGATTGAATGGTGGAGGAAACTTGATGGGCCGAATGGCCCACTACTACTCCTATTACTTATGTCCTTATGTCCTCCTTACCTTCACCTGGTGTCTTGGTGCATAGATTGTTCCTTTAACAGCCTGCCCAGGGAGAAGTTCTCTGATCTAGTTGTTTAACACACAAGCAGTGTGCTTCACTAGGACATGTCAACTGACAAGAATTCGTGCCATTGTCAAACGACGTCAGAATATTGTGTGGCACTTGGCCTACTGCTTGTATAAGGGCTGGGGCTAGGATCTGGGAACCCCCGCTGCCTTGTGGATGGGGGGTGGGGAAATCATGGAATTCCAAAGGGTATCTGAAGTCCACACGACATAGGAACAGTATTAAGCCATCCGACCCGCGGATTCTGCTGTGCCATTCGATCATGGCTGAACTATTTTCCTTATCACCCCCGTTCTCCTACATAACGTTCTCCTACTGACCCCCTTATTAAGCAAGAACCCCGCTTTAGAAAGTCGGGAAAACACCCCAGGTGGCTTGGAGAGAGGATGTACGGAACACTCTTGTCGAAGGCCAGGAGGCTGTAAAATCCAATGGCGAGTGGAGGCAGCACAGGTGAGCAGCGGTAGAGTTGCTGCCTCACAGCGCCAGAGACCTGGGTTCAATCCCAACCACTGGTGCTGCCTGTACGGAGTCTGCACGTTCTCCCCGTGACCTGCGTGGGTTTTCCCCGGGCACTCCGGTTTCCTCCCACACTCCAAAGACGTGCAGGTTTGTAGGTTAATTGGCTTCGGTGAAAATTGTAAATTGTCCCTAGTGTGTCGGGAAGTGCTAGTGTACGGGGTGGGTGCGGAGTCGGTGGGCCGAAGGGCCTGTTTCCGCGCTGTACCTCTAAAGAGTGTGGGGATTCCCTTCCAAGGTGATTTGCGACTGGTGCTTTTCTTGGTGGAGGATGTAGTTCGGAGCTGTCCCGTGGTGGGGCAAGCAGCAAATCCATGTAACATTGGCGAAACTCCAGGATAGTCCCAACTGGGCATGTTAAACGCTAGATAAATACAAATAGCTGGGGTAACTCAGCGGGTCAGGCAGCATCTCTGGAGAGAAGGAATGGCTGACATTTCGGGTCGAGACCCTTTCTTCAGTTGCTAAACTGCCGATCTAATCCCAGTGGAGTTCAACTCGATGAGCGCTGTTGAAACACCTCTGTGCAAGCGGGGTCGGGGCTTGTCTGAATCTCGTCCGGGCAATCTTCCTCCACATGGTCCCGTGGCCAAGGTAGACTGTTGTGAGGGCAGGGTTGCCCACCAACCCCGTCCTCGTTCAACCACCCCGCATCAGCTGAGGAATTCCCCCTGTAGCTGTGTGACCTTCGTCCCACCTCCAACCCCTCCTCCGCACCCCACTAATCCCTGCATCTTCTCCCGTTACCTCGGGCTCTCCATCAACACACACCTGGCCTCCCAGTTCCCAAGTTTCAGCCAGTCGCTTGTGGGGGAGCTGGTCACAAATCTGTTTTAGTTTCTGTTCACCCTCTTACGAAAAAGAAATCTTGCACTTTATGTGGAAAGGTGATTGCTATGCATCTGTGATTGAGAATGATTTCCCAGGCCCTTTACAATACAATACAATACAATTTATTGTCATTTGAGCCTCAGTGAGGCTCAAACGAAATTCTGTTTCCACAGCCATACAAACAAAGACAATTTCCTAGACATCCACACAATTTAATTCACACAAACATCCATCACAGTGGACCCGTGTGTGCGTGTGTATGCGTGCGTGCGTGTGTGTGTGTGCGAGTGTGCGTGTCTGCGTGTGCGTGTGTGTGAGTGTGCGTGCATGCGTGTGTGTGCGTGTGCGTGTCTGCGCGTGTGCGTGTGCATTTAGACAGTGTGACGGTTATTTGTGTGGCATCACCAATTCTTTGTCTCACTTTTCCAACCCATTAGATTGGAACTGGAGAATCCAGAGCGGCATCTCAATCTCCAAAGGCATTCAAATATCATATTAAAAGGGGTGGCACGCCGGTAGAGTCGCTGCCTCGCAGCGCCAGAGACCCGGGTTCGATCCTGACCTCGGGCGCTGCCCCTACAGAGTTTGTACGTTCTCCCCGTGACCGCTCCGGTTTTCTCCAGGGGCTCCAGTTTCCTCCCACAGCCCCAAAGCCGTGCAGTACAGGTTTGTAGGTTAATTGGCTTTGGTAAAATTGTAAATTGGTCCTGGTGTGTAGAACAGTGTTAGTGTGCGGGGTGACCGCTGGTCGGCGTGGACTCGGTTGGCCGAAGGGCCTGTTTCTGCACTGTATCTCGATAAAGACTAAAGGAATGGTTTAATAAACACTTCGTTGATGACCAAAATACGGAGCAAGATGGCTGGGAAGGGCAGGGGTTCATTGGCTGACACCAAGAATCATACAAAATTGAGGTGTGTTACTCTCCAAAGGCTGGAAGGTGGCAGGACATCTGATTGGAAACCTCCAGTAGTCAGGCATGAAAGAAACACAAAGTGCTGGAGTAACATAGAAACATAGAAAATAGGTGCAGGAGTAGGCCATTCGGCCCTTCGAGCCTGCACCGCCATTCAATATGATCATGGCTGATCATCCAACTAAGTATCCTGTACCTGCCTTCTCTCCATACCCCCTGATCCCTCTAGCCACAAGGGCCACATCTAACTCCCTCTTAAATATAGCCAATGAACTGTGGCCTCGACTACTTTATGTGGCAGAGAATTCCACAGATTCACCACTCTCTGTGTGAATTTTTTTTTCCGCATCTCGGTCCTAAAAGACTTCCCCCTTATCCTTAAACTGTGACCACTTGTTCTGGACTTCCCCAACATCGGGAACAATCTTCCTGCATCGAACTCGGCACGTCAGGCAACATCGCAGAAAGACATGGATAGTTGACATTTCGGGTCGGGACCCTTCATCAGACTGCCGGAGCTACTCTTTACGTGGACTCCTATACATCGGCGAGACCAAGCGCACGCAGGCTGGGAGATGGTTTCACTGAACACCTTGGCTCAGTCTGCCTTGGCCTGTGTCATCTCCCAGTTACCAAGCACTTTAACTCCCCCTCCCATTTCCACACTGACCTTTCTGTCCTGGGCCTCCCCCACTGTCAGAGAGGGGCCACGGGCAAATTGGAGGAACAGCACCTCATACTTCGCTTGGGCAGCTTACAACCCAGCGTTATGAATATTGATTTCTTTAATTTCAAGTAACCCCTGCATTCCCTCTCTCCCCGTCCCCCCGCCCACCCTAGTCGTCCTGCTCCTTTCGCTATCTTTGTTGTCACCTCCTCCACAGCCAACAATGGACCATTGTGGGCTCCTGGGTCATCGGTGCCAGCTCTGATTTGTTCTGTACTGTTTCATGCTTCTAGTTTCCCTCTCCCCCGACTCTCAGTCTGAAGAAGGGTCTGGACCCGAAACGTCACCTATTCCTTTTTCTCTAGAGATGCTGCCTGAGCCGCTGAGTTATGCCCCTGTCCCACTTAGGAAACCTGAACGGAAACCTCTGGAGACTTTGCGCCCCACCCAAGGTTTCCGTGCGATTCCCGGAGGTTGCAGGTGGTTGCCGGAGGTTGCAGGTAGTGGAAGGTAAGACCTTCCACTACCTGCAACCTCCGGCAACCACCTTCAACTAGCATCGCAACCGGCTTCGACTAAAAAATTACCGAATTTTAAAACGGCAACCTATTTTTAGTCGCGGCCGGTTTTGAATTTTTTGAAATAATCGCCGGAACATAGAAGAAGCGGAAACCACTTTCGACCATTAGGGAGACTGACAAAAACCTCCAGGAACCGCACGGAAACCTTGGGTGGGGCGCAAAGTCTCCAGAGGTTTCCGTTCAGGTTTCCTAAGTGGGACAAGGGCATTACTTCAGCCTCTTGTGTCTATCTTCCTTACAAGAGTTACAACTCTGGAGTCTCGGTGTGCTTTTTAACCCTCATCCCCCGCACCCCCACCCCCAGAGTGACAACGAACCAGGCTTCACATTGAAGCAATGATATGCACTGATTTCTTTCTGAAAATGTGATTTATTGGTAGCCCCACCGTTGAAGCTCAAGAAATATAACTTGTTTTGAGAATAACCTCAGAAAATAAACTCAGAGCGTTGAGTTTCGACCTTCTGAGGCCATTGACATCGAAATCCAAACTAATAGCAGCGTTGGCTTCTGTCTTGAAAAAAACACCGTGAATTAGTAACTGTGTCCTCTTAAGCGTGTGCGTCAGATTTGTAATGTCCGGCTTTGTGTGTAGTGAATATAACACCGTCTCCTCTATCTCATTGTGTACCCACGAGAACCGTATCTTAGCTGGTGCTAAATGAATATTATTCCCTGTCACCCAACCATTAAGGTAAATAGGAATGTGGCCTTCGACCAGTTGTCACCAACCCTTCAGCCTTGGCCTGTCATCGGCAGGAAGTCGAGGATTAGCCTCCAGAAGTCTTAACACAAGCAAACCTCGGAGTAAATTGGGGACACTAGGAACTGCAGATGCTGGAATCTGGAGCAAAGCACAAAGTGCAGGAGGAACTCAGAAGTTCAGGCAGCATCTGTGGAGGGAATGGATAGAGTACGTTTCGGGTTGGGATCTTTCTTTGGACAAAGATTCCTCAGCGAGTCTGAAGGAGGGTCCCGGCCTGAAACGTTGCCCATCCATCCCTTCCTCAAAAGGCACCTGACCCGTTGAGTTCCTCCAGCATTTGCTGTTTTGCCCACAGGAAAAAAGTCATAGGAACTGTTTCTTTTGCTTGCTATATTGAAAAGAATAGAGACCTCTGTGGAAGAGACAAACGACTACCATAATCTGCTATGTTTCACTAGTTGGTGAGGGGAGGCGAGGGTAGACATGTTGGTGGGACCAGGCAGTTGATAGCCCAACACAAGTTCCAGCGACATGCAAGAGTTGGCAAGTGGACATGTCAGCCACAGGATGAAAGCTCTCGAGGTCAATAGGAGGTAACAAACCAGTACCGGTCCTTCAATGCCATGCTGGGTCAAATCGAGATGTGAAGGTGGGTGTATAGGAAGGAACTGCAGGTGGTAGCTTGCCACCGAAAGTACACACAAAACTCTGGGGTAACCCAGTTGGGGTCAGGCAGCATCTCTGGAGAAAAGGAATAGGTGACGTTTCGGGTCGAGACCCATTTTCCGATTGTATCTAATATAGTAAGCGCTTGGGTTAGTGATAAACCTTGGTCACGTTTTGCTCAGCTGTCATCATTTTGTGTTCCCTGTGCACTTTTTTTTAACCGTGAGACCCGTGGGCTTGTAGTGATCGTGTGACACACCCTCGTCTGGTTTAACTGCGTTTGGTAGATTCATCCCGGCTGGTGTTTTAACCGTGGCGACGGACATAGGGTGTAGCGTTAAGGTGCTGCGGTGAATAACTGCAGAAAACATCACCGTCTTTGTAATTAAAAAAAAAAGTTTCCATGTTAGCACGCAGCATGCTTATAAAAGGAACCAAACGCTCTTTGCTTTTAAACGCAGTGAAATTGCTACATTCAGCACGCTAATCTTTGTACAGAGGTTTACCCTACGATAGGACATGTACCGTGATACAGTGCGGAGGAGGTATAGGTAGGAACTGTTTGCACCGACGATAGACAAAAAATGCTGGGTTAACTCAGCGGGTCAGGCAGCATCTCAGCAAAAAGGAATAGGTGGCCCTTCGTCGGGCTGGAAGGAAGGGAGACGGGCCCTTCGTCCCACCGAATCCACGCCGACCCTCAATCGCCCATCTACGGGATGAATGTTGTATCTTATACCCGTGAATGTTGATTTCTCTACTATCAAGCATTCCCTCTCCCACCTGTACCTGAGTTTGACTCCCCCCCCCCTCCCCCCGCACTAGATGTCCTGCCATTCCCACTGTTTGCATCCACCCATCCATTCGTTATCGCCTCTCCCAACAGCCAACAATGGACCATTGTGGGCTCCACCTTTCCGTGGTCATCAGCGTTGGCTCTAATTTGTTCTGAACCTTTTCATACCTCTCGCTACCCTCTCCCCCCGACTCTCAGTCTGAAGAAGGGTCTCTAGCCCAAAGGTCACCTGTTCCTTTTTCCTCCAGAGATGCCGGCTGACCCAGCCGAGTTACTCCAGCATTGCACTGTAAAGCTTTTCACTGTACCTCGCTACACGTGACAACAAACGAAACATTTTGTGTCTATTTTCGGCGATACAGTGCGATCCGTGATTTGTGCTTGGGGGTCGGGGGTGGGGGGGGGGGGGGGTGCTACCCCCGTCCACACGGTTGAATGTAGGTGGCGTTGAAAATCTTCTTTGAACTTTGTTGGGGAGAGGGGTCTTTCTTCCTCACCAGACCATCAATGGGAGGTGGGATCTGGGCAAATCCGCTGTGAGTGGACCCGCCCACCCAATCTCCCCACCATAGGTAGGTCCACCCACATGTACCAGTTTAAGGAAACCTACACATTGAGGAAAGGAGCAGGTGCATCCTTTACCTGGGTGCTTTTTATTCCATAGACTGACGGTGAAGATACCAGGAGAGGTTTGTACAGAGGGTTCATCTGACTTGTAAATAAACACATTTCAAATAATATTTGTCATAAAGCATAAAAATCTAAAATATGCTCATTTGTAATATTTCTATGGAAGACATTTTGCTTAGAGATTTATCCGTGTGGTTTTATTTATTGTTTTTTTTTTGTTTAAGAATAACTTTGGAATTATACACAGTACTGTTTAGAGATCCCGGAAGGCCGTGTTGTCTCAGGACAACACGTGGACTGAGTAAATGTAAGAGAGATTATTTTGCTATGAAGGATTACATTTTTACTTAAAAAAAGATTGTTCAAAAGAAAAAAATAATTTATCTTGTTTATTTGCAATGGTGTTGTGTTCATTTACTGTGTGTGTGCGTGTGTGTTGTGTATGTGTGTTTGCGTGTGTGTGCATGTCTGTGTGTGTATGTCTGTGTGAGTGTCTATGTTTGTGTGTCTGTCTGTGTTTATGTGTGTTTGTCTGTGTGTGAGTGTTTGTGTGTGTGTGTATGTCTGTCTGTGTGTATGTGCGTGTGTGTTTGTGTATGTGTGTTTGCGTGTGTGTGCATGTCTGTGTGTGTATGTCTGTGTGAGTGTGTCTGTGTCTGTTTATGTGTATGTGTGTATGTCTGTCTCTGTGTGTGTGTGTGTGTCCATGTGTATGGCTGTGTGTGTTTATGCGTGTGTGTTTATGTGTGTGTGTGTGTCTGTGTGTGTATGTGTCTCTGTGTGTGTGTCTGCGTTTGTGTGTCTGTGTGTGTGTGTGTACATGTATGTGTTTGTGTGTGTGAGTGTGTGTATGTCTGTGTATGCCTGTGTGTGTGTCCGTGTGAGTGTGTGTATGTGTCTCTGTGTGTGTGTGTGTGTCCATGTGTATGGCTGTGTGTGTTTATGTGTGTGTGTGTCTGTCTGTGTGTATGTGTCTGTGTTTGTGTGTCTGCGTTTGTGTGTCTGTGTGTGTGTGTACATGTATGTGTTTGTGTGTGTGAGTGTGTATGTCTGTGTATGCCTGTGTGTGTGTGAGTGTGTGTATGTGTCTACCTGTGTGTGTGTGTGTCCGTCCGTCGGTATGTGTGTGTACATGTTTGTATGTGTATGTATGTGTGTGTATGTGTGTGTCTGTCGGTACGTGCGTGTACGTGTGTGTACGTGTGTGTATGTGTGTGTGTCTGTCGGTATGTGCGTGTACGTGTGTGTACGTGTGTGTATGTGTGTGTGTCTGTCGGTGTGTGCGTGTACGTGTGTGTATGTGTGTGTGTCTGTCGGTATGTGCGTGTACGTGTGTGTGTGTGTCTGTCAGTGTGTGCGTGTACGTGTGTGTATGTGCATGTACGTGTGTGTGTGTGTCTGTCGGTATGTGCGTGTACGTGTGTGTACGTGTGTGTGTCTGTCGGTATGTGCGTGTACGTGTGTGTGTGTGTCTGTCGGTATGTGCGTGTACGTGTGTGTGTGTGTCTGTCGGTATGTGCGTGTACGTGTGTGTACGTGTGTGTGTGTGTCTGTCGGTGTGTGCGTGTACGTGTGTGTACGTGTGTGTGTGTGTCTGTCGGTATGTGCGTGTACGTGTGTGTGTGTGTCTGTCGGTATGTGCGTGTACGTGTGTGTACGTGTGTGTGTGTGTCTGTCGGTATGTGCGTGTACGTGTGTGTACGTGTGTGTGTGTGTCTGTCGGTATGTGCGTGTACGTGTGTGTACGCACGCGGGCGGGGGGTTGGGGTGGAGCAATCAGTATAGACCATTACACTATGTTGAAACAAGGAACTGCAGATGCTGGCTTATATCAAAGATAGAAACAAAGTGCAGGAGTAACAACAGGTAAGGCAGCATCTGTGGAGAAATAGGCTGGGCGATGTTCTGGGTCCGGATCCTTCTTCAGTCTGCAAGAAGGATCCTGACCCAAAACGTCACCCATCCTTTTCCTCCAGAGATGCTGCCTGATCTGCTGAGTTACTCCAGCGCTTTGTGTCTATCTTCGAGGCCCAGGCCTATTTCAATTTTAGAGGCCCCCAAATCAAGGTCCCTTTGAAGCAGACAGGCGTGAAGCCCATGCCAAATGGCACTCGTTGCCCCCCACCTCCCCTCCCCCCCCCCCCCCGATGATAAAACCTGGTTACAAAACACCAACTCCTCACAGACTCTACCACCCACCTCAAAAATAAATGCCCATAACTTTTTTTGCAAATTTATACTGTACAGAACATTCCTTCCTGGCAATAGACACAGAAAGCTGGAGTAACTCAGCGGGACAGGCAGCATCTCTGGAGAGAAGGAGTGGGTGACGTTTCGGATCGAGACCCTCCTTCAGACTGGGATTCATTTATCTGCAAGCCTTATTCCATCCACATCATGGAATGCAAGCCTTCAGTACATGATCAGTGTATGGTGGGTGGCACCTGTATATTGGATCTTGCAACATATAACGTTACAACAAATGTCAGAGAGTTCTGAGCCTAGTAAATATTGATACATTCCACGGCAAACATTTGGGAGAGGTTTTTAAGAAGGAACTGCAGATGCTGGAAAATACAGGGACACATGACAATAAAATCGAAGGTACACAAAAAAGCTGGAGAAACTCAGCGGGTGCAGCAGCATCTATGGAGCAAAGGAAAAAGGCAACGTTTCGGGCCGAAACCCTTCAGACCTGGGAGAAGTTAATTAGATTAGATTAGATTCCTTTATTTGTCGTTCAGACAAATTTTGTGCCTGCAGTCATACATATAATAATAAATAACAAATCACACAATAAACCCGAATTAACATCGACCACAGTGAGTTCACCAGGCACCTCCTCACTGTGATGGAGGCAAAAGTCTTAAAGTCTCTGTCTCTTCCCTCCTTGTTCTCCCTCTGCGCTGAGGCGATCCAGGCCTCCGATGTTGTTACCCCACCGGGCGATGGTAAGTCAGTCCCGTGGCTCAACCGAGCTCCGCCAATTCAGCCGCGGGAATTGAGATAGGGAACTGAAGTAGGCCGTTTGTTCACTGATCATGCCACATCACTTAACATGATCCAACTTTCCTCAAGTCTGTGTTGGATGGAACTGCAGATGCCGGTTTACATGGAAGACAGACACAAAATGCTGGAGTAACTCAGCGGGACAGGCAGCATCTCTGGAGAGAAGATCCGGAGATGCTGCCTTCCCCGCTGAGTTACTCCAGCATTTTGTGTCTATTTTCTTCAAGTCCTCTCCACATAACCTCGCTGATTTGTGATCACAAAGGGATCTCATTGAAACATATAAGATTGTTAAGGGCTTGGACACGCTAGAGGCATGAAACATGTTCCCGATGTTGGGGGATCCCAGAACCAGGGGCCACAGTTTAAGAATAAGGAGTAAGCCATTTAGAACAGAGTCGAGGAAACACTTTTTCTCACAGAGAGTGGTGAGTCTGTGGAATTCTCTGCCTCAGAGGGCGGTGGAGGCAGGTTCTCTGGATACTTTCAAGAGAGAGCTAGATAGGGCTCTTAAAAATAGCAGAGTCAGGGGATATGGGGAGAAGGCAGGAACTGGGTACTGATTGGGGATGATCAGCCATGATCACATTGAATGGCGGTGCTGGCTCAAAGGGCCAAATGGCCTACTCGTGCACCTATTGTCTATTGATTAGAAATCTATCTCTCTGCATTGAATACGTTCAAGGATTCTACACCCACAGCTTTCTGGGGCAAGGAATTCCAAAGACTGAATCCTTTGAGAGTTGAGTCATAAGGTTGTAAGTGATAGGAGTAGAATTAGGCCATTCGGCCCATCAAGTCTACTCCGCCATTCAATCATGGCTGATCTATCTCTCCCTCCTGACCCCATTCTCCTGCCTTCTCCCCATAACATCTGTCACCTGTACTAATCAAGAATCCATCTATCTCTGCCTTAAAAATATCCACTGACTTGGCCTCCACAGCCTTCTGTGGCAAAGAATTCCACAGATTCACCACCCACTGACTAAAGACCTTTCTCCTCATCTCCTTCCTAAAAGAACATCCTTTAATTCTGAGGCTATGACTTCTAGTCCTAGACTCTCCCACTAGTAGAAACATCCCCTCCACATTCACTCTATCCAGGCCTTTCACTATTCTGTACGTTTCAATGAGGTCCCCTCCCCTCATTCACCTAAACTCCAGCGAGTACAGGCCCAGTGCCGACAAACGCTCGTCATAGATTAACCTACTCATTCCTGGGATCATTATTGTAAACCTTCTCTCCAGAGGCCAGCACATCCTTCCTCAGATATGGTGCCCAAGATTGCTCCCAATACTCCAAATGTGGCCTTACCAGTGCCTCAGCATTACATCCCTGTTTTTGTACACAGGTCCTCGTGAAATAAATGCTAGCATTGAGTTTGCTTCCACTCCCACCGATAAGAGTCACACAGCACAGGGACAGGCCCTTCGGCCCACCACGAACATGCGGGCAGCTCGTGATTGCCAAGAAAGGAGGAGGCGAAGACAAAGATGATGATGTTAAAATTCAAGGTGGACAAAAATGCTGGAGAAACGTCGCCTATTTCCTTCGCTCCATAGATGCTGCCTCACCCGCTGAGTTTCTCCAGCATTTTTGTCTACCTTCGATTTTTCCAGCATCTGCAGTTCTTTCTTAAACATGTTAAAATGCAGGTTTTTAACCCTGTGCTATCAGAATCCGTGCACACACTGCATTCATGCGGCAGGGTGAGTGTGCTTTGCAGACACGCGCGGCTTAAAATAGGCCATCGCCCGGCGGGGGCTTCAACATCGAGAGCCTCGATCGCCTCGACGCAGCAGTTTGACTGCCTGACCGCAGGAGAAGAAGCAGGGAAGAGATAAGACTATTTGTCTTCCATCACCATGAGGAGGTACCTGAAGATTCACTGTTTATTTATTTATTTATTTTATTATTTATTTCGAACAGAATAAAAGAATAAAATGCAAGTGTGAAACAGCATACAAAATACAAAACAAGAATATTTATAAAGTGTCATAAACAATATCTATAAATAAATGAAATCGTATGTGTCCGAAAAGGAGCAGGAAGAAGCCAAAGCTGATTAATTCCCACCCCTTATTCAACTGCTTGTAATTATCTTATACAAATTTAGCAGCTATATGTACACCATATGTACACCAGCCACTATATGTACACCAAATTATTTACATTTGAACACTAATCAAATATTTACAAAGCCATACAAAAAAGAAAAAAAGAAAAAGAAAAGAAAAAACCCTCATATACAATAGGGGGGTTGCACGAAAGGTCACTGGGTCATAGAGCTCGACGCACGGAGCCGCTAAATCCAACTGGAAGACATCCGTCACTTCCGGTATATGTTATTAATGCTAGAAACGCGTACTTTCCTACCTGTTAAAAGCCGCCAGAATGTTGATTTTTTGCGCTGAAACAAATTGTGGGAGTCGGGGTAAGTGTGAGAGACATCGTAGCCAACTTCAGAATTCCAAACGTGAAGCGAAATTAAGGTATAGAGAAGCGAGGACTGAAGGGACAACAGCAGCTAAAGTGCTTGGTAAACATTGAAAATATTGGGAATTATCGCATTTGCTCTGCATTTCATCAAGTAAGGCATTATTTGTGTTTTTTCATGATTCCTTTGGTATCTAAAAATTCTCAGAAGTGATAAATCTGGCTGTAAATTTTTCTTCAGATGCGTTTTCATTTTGTATGTAAAAACCCACGAGAACCATGGGCGATTTAAAAAAAATTACAGCCGGATTTATCCCTTCTGAAACTTTTTAGATGCCAAAGAAATCAAGAAAAAACACAAATAATGCCTTACTGTTGATGAAATGCAGTGAGCAAACGGCCAATGTTCGCCAAGCACTCTGGCTGTTGTTGTCCCTTCAGCTCTCGCTTCTATCTACCGTCATTTCTCCTCACTTTTAGAATTGTGAAGTAGGCTACATGTCTCTCACGCTTATCCCGATTTCCATAATTATTTACAGCGCAAAAATTGACAATTTCAGCGGGTTTTAACGGGCCCGCTACGCTGGAAATAATGGTAAGTGCCTACCTGCAGTTCATCGCGTGTACTCCAGTTGGAGTAGCGTAGCAACAGTACGGGTCATGGGTCGTGACCCGACTGCCGTGAAACCTCCATATACAGTATCTTAGTCATATATACAACCCATCACTCTATAATCACCCTTCCCAATACAATCAGTATAACAAATATCACAATCACCTATCCTCATCCCAATATCCTTTTAAACAAGTGTTTTTGTACATCTTTTTAAACTGAATTATGCTTGTGCTAAGTTTTATCTCCTGTTCCAGACCATTCCACAAATTCACACCACAGATTGCTATGCACATACTTTTAAGAGTTGTTCTGACATTGAGTTTTTTTTAAATTATGTTCCCCTTTCAAATTATACCCACCCTGTCTTTCCATAAACAGTTTTTGTATATTTCTTGGAAGTAAATTATTTCTCGCTTTGTACATGATTTGCGCAGTCTTAAATTTAACCAGATCAGTGAACTGTGATGGATGTTTGTAAGTAAGTAAGTAAGTAAGTATGTTTTATTTATATAGCACGTTTTAAGTCAACTCGCATTGACCCCAAAGTGCTTTACATAAATTAAATAATAAGTTCCAGTACAAACCATAGAAAAAGGTTAAAAAAAAAGAAAAGAATAAAATGGACAACACACATTATAGAGTTCAACACAAACGTCCCCCCACAGCAGAATCAAAACTTTCCACTGTGGGGAAAGGCACCAGAAAGTTAAGTCCTCTTCCTCCGTGAAACACCCGAAGTCGGGGCCCATTTGTGGCCGTGCAGCCAGTCCGATGATTTTCAGAGCCCTCTTGCCGTGAAGATGGAATTTCGGCGTCGGGTGAAACATTCCTCAGCGGCTTGGAAAAGTCTGGAGCGGCTGCCTCCTCCCTGGAGACCGGGGCACTCGTAGTCCTCAGGCCGCGCCGGTTGGAGCTCCGACCCCGGCGAACTCGAACTCGAACCCTGGCTCTGCGGCGCCCCAAATCCAGCGCCGCCCGCCCGCAGCCCCAGCTCCGCGATGTTGGGATCGACGGCCACAGCGCTCCGGAGCTTACCGCACGGCGACCCGGTATGGCATCGCCCGCTCCGTGTTGGTATCCCAGCGCTGCGCCACCGCCGCCGAAGCTGTAGTCCCGGCCGGTCCCGACAGGAAACGCCGCTCCATTCTCGATGGTAGGCCGCGAGGACGGGGCGAAGAAGCACCTTGGAGGGATGCTGCCTCTCCGACCAGGTAGGTGACTAAGAAATAAAGTTTCCCCCTTCCCCACCCCCACCCCCCCACATAGAAGACCTCCACTAACATTTTTTTTTAAACAGGACTTAAAATAAAATTAAATTAAAAAAAGGTGTAGAGACGGACTGCGGGCAGGCTGTTAAATTGTGTGTTTGTTGCTTTTTTACTGTCACGGCTCAATGGTAAAATAATCTCACTGCATGTGACGAATACATTTGAACTTGAGATTTGCAAATACTGCAACAACCACAAACATTAGGAAGCGTTAAATTTGCCAGGACATGTCTTTGGAATGAATTGCATTTTTTAAACACCGTCATCTTTGACTTCACCTGTTGGATTCATGGCATTCACCAAAGGTCCACGCGTTCGATGGGCTGAAGGGCTTGTTCCTGTGCTATATTACAGTCTTTGGAATTCCTTGCCCCAATGAAGGGGTGGATGCAGAACCCTTGAACATTTCCAATGTGGAGAGAGATAGATTTCTAATATTTGAGCTCCTGCTGCTATCAGCAAGAATTGCCACTCTGTGCAATGAAGGGACACTCATTGACGTGTTTAAGAAGGAACTGCAGATGCTGGAAAATCGAAGGTAGACAAAAATGCTGGAGAAACTCAGCGGGTGCAGCAGCATCTATGGAGCGAGGCTGCACCCGCTGAGTTTCTCCAGCATTTTTGTGTACCTTCCACCAAAGATCCTTTCATAGCTATAGGATCTTTGCCTTCGACACTCATTGACTGACTGACTGACTCTGCAGGTTAATAAGGGACTGATGCATTGTAGTGCAAAGTGTGGGAGGCGACAGGATTCCTTGTTTAATTGGATTTAATTGTGGATTAATTAAATCCACAGAGACAGATTTAATTCTGCAGAACATTTTCCAGCGACATGGGATTTTATTTTTTTTGACTGGGGACTGATGACCCGGGAACCAAAAGAGATAAGTAGGGGGCGGACTTTGCAGCAATTTCTTCCGGCTGCATTTTGTACTTTGTCCGGTGCTTGTCCTGGCCCGGGGTCTCAATGCAAGAGAACCTTCAAGTTGCAAACTCTGCCCTTCTCCCAGAATGAGTGTTGCCCTGGTTGTGAGAGTGGCGCTCCTTGCACCAAGGATGCAGGTAAATGACTGGGCTGGGCTGGGCATTGCAAATACATACCCTGTGCTAGACCTCTCTCACTCTCAGCAAATACATACCCTGTGCTAGACCTCTCTCACTCTCAGCAAATACATACCCTGTGCTAGACCTCTCTCACTCTCAGCAAATACATACCCCGTGCTAGACCTCTCTCACTCTCAGCAAATACATACCCCGTGCTAGACCTCTCTGACTCTCAGCAAATACATACCCTGTGCTAAACCTCTCACTCTCAGCAAATACATACCCTGTGCTAGACCTCTCTCACTCTCAGGAAATACATACCCCGTGCTAGACCTCTCTCACTCTCAGCAACCAACCCCCTCCCCTGGGGGTGGAAGGTGACCTCTAAATACTGTACTGGGTGGCTGCTGAAGTACCTGCCACAGGTGGGCGTTTGGTCAGGATGGGTGAGCCCAACCTACCGTCTGGAAGTTCTGCATGCCAAGTTCATAGCAGAATTAGGCCATTCGGCCCATCAAGTCTACTCTTCCATTGAATCGTGGCTGATCTATCTCTCCCTCCTAACCCCATTCTCCTGCCTTCTCCCCATAACCCCTGACACCCGTATTAATCAATAATCTATCTATATATATCTCTCTGCCTTAAAAATGTCCATTGACTTGGCCTCCACAGCATTCCGTGGCAATGGATTCCACAGATTCACCACCCTCTGACTAAAGAAATTCCTCCTCATTCCCAATCTGTTTGTTGGCCAGGTTCTGACGTTACATAGAAACATAGAAAATAGGTGCAGGAGTAGAGGCCATTCGGCCCTTCGAGCCTGCACCGCCATTCAATATGATCATGGCTGATCATCCAACTCAGTATCCTGTACCTGTCTTCTCTCCATACCCCCTGATCCAGTAGGCTGTGGGAGAGCTGGGGAGGGAGGGAGACAGGAAAGCATACGTGGCTGTGGTAACGGGTCTGGTTCGGATGTGGTCGTAGAGTTAGAGTGAAGGAGGAATCACAGAGGGGGGGGGGGGGGGCAGTGAGAGAGGAGGTTGCTAAACTCTATTGGAGAGAGGAGGAGAACTTATTCGAAGTAGACATACCTTGAGGAGATTTCGCAGTGTAGTAGACCAAATGTTTAAGAAACAGCTGCAAATGCTGGAAAAATCAAAGGTAGACAAAAATGCTGGAGAAACTCAGCGGGTGAGGCAGCATCTATGGAGCGAAGGAAATAGGCGAAAATAGATGCTGCCTTTTTGAAGAAGGGTCTCGACCCGAAACATGGCCTATTCCTTCGTTCCATAGATACTGCCTCACCCGCTGAGTTTCTCCAGTATTTAGAAACATAGAAAATAGGTGCAGGAGTAGGCCATTCGGCCCTTCGAGCCTGCACCGCCATTCAATATGATCATGGCTGATCATCCAACTCAGTATCCTGTACCCGCCTTCTCTCCATACCCCCTGATCCCTTCAGCCACAAGGGCCACATCTAACTCCCTCTTAAATATAGCCAATGAGCTGGCCTCAACTACCTTCTGTGGCAGAGAATTCCAGAGATTCACCACTCTCTGTGTGAAAAATGTTTTTTCTCATCTCGGTCCTAAAATACTTCCCCCTTATCCTTATATGTCGGGGTTGTCCACGCTTTGACTGTGCCGTTTAGCTATGCACTGTCAGTTTAGTTTATTGTTACGTGTATCGAGGTACAGGGAAAAGCTTTTTGCTGCATGCTACACAGTCAGCGAAAATACTATACGTACATTGGGTGGAACAGTGGCTCAGCGGTGGAGTTGCCCGACAGCGCCCGAGACCCGGGTTTGATCCTGACTACGGGTGCTGTCTGTACAGAGTTTGTGCCTTCTTCCTGTGACCGTGTGGGTTTTCTCCAGGTTCTCTGGTTTCCTCCCAATCCTGATTGTCCAATCTACCTCATTGTAGACTTTGGACATTAGACGTTTTCTCTGGAGCTGCTATGCCACAATGTTGAGAAACTATGTTTACATTCTGGTATTTTTCTCCTCACTCTATCTGATATTTGATTGGTTTTATGTTCAATGTTGACAGCCCTCAAACAAAAGCCTTTCACTGTACCTTGGTACTTGTGATGATGATAAACCTCAACCATCCATCGATTTGGAATTGGAATGGTTTCAGTCCATGAACAAAGTGCTCGCTAGAGTCAAGAGTGTTTAATTGCCATATGTACTGACAGTAGAACAATGTAGTACTTGCTTGCAGCGGTATACAGGCCTGTTAAACAATACAAGCTGCAGACAATATTCAACAATCAAAAACGTCAATGAATCAGTAACCCAGATATGTGCAACAAAAAAAAGGTTCAAAATCATTAGTCCAACCGGAGATAGTTGGTAGTTCTTCAGGGCGGCACGGTGGCGCAGCGGTAGAGTTGTTGCCTTACAGCGTATGCAGTGCCGGAGACCCGGGTTCGATCCCAACTACGGGCACTGTCTGTACAGAGTTTGTACGTTCTCCCTGCGTGGGTTTTCTCAGAGAGCTTTGGTTTCCTCCCACACTCCAAAGACGTACAAGTATGTAGGTTAATTGGCTTGGTAAATATAAAAATTGTCCCTAGTGTTAATGTGCGGGGGTCGCTGGTCGGTACGGACCCGGTGGGCCGAAGGGCCTGTTTTTTCCACGCTGTATCTCTAAACTAAACTAAACTAAAGTGTTGTGCCTGATGGCTATTGGGAAGAAACTATTTTTGAACCTGATGGCCACAGTCTTCAGACTCCTGTACCTTCCCCCCCCCCGATGGTAAGAGTGAAATGAGAGCGTGATCAGGGGTGGTGTGGGTCTTTGACGATGCTGGCTGCCTTCCACGAGGCTGCGTCTCCTGCAGAAGAACTCTTTGATGGTGGGGAGATCGGTGCCTGTGTTGGACTGGGCAATGGTGGGGAGATGGACTGGGCCTGTGTTGGACTGGGCAATGCTCACCAGTTCTGCAGTCTTCGTTGTTCCTTGATGTTCAAGTTGCCGAACCAGTCCATGGGGCAACCAGCATGTGTGCTCGCTGCCGTACACCTGCAGAAGTTCAAGAAAGTGTCTGTCGATGTACAGTCACCTCAATCTTCTAAGGAGGTAGAGGCATTGATGGGCTTTCTGTATGCAGGGCCGGATTTACGTATAGGCTTCAGAAGTTTAAGCTTAAGGCCTCGAGATCTAGGGGGGCCTCGGCAGGGCCGGAATTACCTATAGGCTTCATAGGCTGATTGGGAGGGGCCTTACATAGGCTGATTGGGAGGGGCCTTACATAGGCTGATTGGGAGGGGCCTCACAAGTGGAATAGCCTAGGGCCTCTCTTACATAGAAACATAGAAATTAGGTGCAGGAGTAGGCCATTCGGCCCTTCGAGCCTGCACCGCAATTCAATATGATCATGGCTGATCATCCAACTCAGTATCCCGTACCTGCCTTCTCTCCATACCCTCTGATCCCCTTAGCCACAAGGGCCACATCTAACTCCCTCTTAAATATAGCCAATGAACTGGCCTCGACTACCCTCTGTGGCAGGGAGTTCCAGAGATTCACCACTCTCTGTGTGAAAAAAGTTCTTCTCATCTCGGTTTTAAAGGATTTCCCCCTTATCCTTAAGCTGTGACCCCTTGTCCTGGACTTCCCCAACATCGGGAGCAATCTTCCTGCATCTAGCCTGTCCAACCCCTTAAGAATTTTGTAAGTTTCTATAAGATCCCCCCTCAATCTCCTAAATTCTAGAGAGTACAAGCCGAGCCTATCCAGTCTTTCTTCATAAGACAGTCCTGACATCCCAGGAATCTTCTTCATCTTCATCTAAATCCGGCCCTGTCTGTATGATTGCATCATTCCGCTGGCCCCAGGAAAGATCTTCAGAGTTATGCACGCCCAGGAAGGAACTTGAAGCTGTTGACTCCCTCCACTGCAACCCATCGATGAAGGACCATTTATTGGATTGGGTTCAACCGACAGGCAGACTGCCCCCAGAAACAGATTGAATTCTTAAGGGGTTGGACAGGCTAGATGCAGGAAGATTGTTCCCGATGTTGGGGAAATCCAGAACTAGGGGTCACAGTTTAAGGATAAAGGGGAAATCTTTTAGGACCGAGATGAGAAAAAAAAAATTCACACAGAGAGTGGTGAATCTGTGGAATTCTCTGCCACAGAAGGTAGTTGAGGCCACAGTTCATTGACTATATTTTATGAGGGAGTTAGATGTGGCCCTTGTGGCTAAAGGGATCAGGGGTTATGGAAAGAAGGCAGGGATGGGATACTGAGTTGGATGATCAGCCATGATTATATTGAATGGCGGTGCAGGCTCGAAGGGCCGAATGGCCTACTCCTGCACCTATTTTCTATGTTTCTATGAAGACTGGTCTGTTTTGTTCACTCACTTCCCGGTTTCCAAGAGAAGCAAGCCTGTGTAATCGCTGAGGTTTATTTTAGTGTGTTCTGGAAACCCGACAGTTGAGGAATGAAGTGTTTGAACAGCTTTCCCATGTTCACTATGCGTTTGCCAGGAACTTTAGATGCATCTGCATTAACACCTTGCGGGTCACAGTTCTCCCCCAGCACCTCAAATACCAGGAATATCCATGGGCAGCGTGGGGAAAGGGTGGAGTTGTGAGGATTAATACCAGTCTGCACAAATACCAGTGGTATGAACATTGACCTCCAACTTCAAGTAACCCTTGCTTTCCCTCCCTCTCCATCCCTCCCCCTTCCCAGTCTGACTGTCCCTGATTACATTTTATCTCTGTGTTTAAGAAGGAACTGCAGATGCTGGAAAATCGAAGGTACACAAAAATGCTGGAGAAACTCAGAAGGGTTTCGGACCGAAACGTTGCCCATTTCCTTCGCTCCATAGGTGCGGCTGCACCCGCTGAGTTTCTCCAGCGTTTTTGTGTACCTTACATTTTATCTCTGTTTGCTTTGTGTCACTACCTTCTCCCAACTAACAATGATCCAATCTACATTTTCCTTGATCACCACCCACTTTGATGCCTCGTTCTCACACCTTGCACTTCCTTATCTCCGTGCCTCCCTCTCCCCTGACTCTCGGCCCGAAGGAGGGCCTCGACCCGGAACGTCACCCATTCCTTCCCTCCAGGGATGCTGCCTGTCTCGCTGAGTTACTCCAGCATTTTGTGTCTATTTCCGTACAGATACCTTCTATTTCGAGGGTGGGACCATTCAATGTTTAAAGACCGCACCGACACCAGCACTAACCCAAGAAAAACAGAAACACTCTCTGAATGAGCGATTGATTCCTGTGCAGTTCATTACAGGTTGTGAAAACACGAGGCCACAGCTGCTGGAATCATGAGCAGAAAAACAAAGTGCTGGAGGTACTCAGCAGGTCAGGCAGCGTCTGTGGAGGGTAGTCCATTAGGGACCTGACCCAAAATGTTAGTTGTCCAAGGCAGACAAAAGTGCTGGAGAAACTCAGCGGGTGCAGCAGCATCTATGGAGCGAAGGAAATAGGCAACGTTCTTCAGAAGAAGGGTTTCGGCCCGAAACGTTGCCTATTTCCTTCGCTCCATAGATGATGCTGCACCCGCTGAGTTTCTCCAGCACTTTTGTCTACCTTCGATTTTCCAGCATCTGCAGTTCCTTCTTAAACATGTTAGTTGTCCATTTGCTTCCACAGATACTGCCTGACCTTTGAGTCCCTCCAGCGCTTTGTATATAGACCATAGAGGGAGTACAGAGAAGGTTCACCAGACTGATTCCTGTGATGTCAGGACTTTCAAATGAAGAAAGACTGGATAGACTCGGCTTGTACTCGCTAGAATTTAGAAGATTGAGGGGGGATCTTATAGAAACTTACAAAATTCTTAAGGGGTTGGACAGGCTAGATGCAGGAAGATTGTTCCCGGTGTTGGGGAAGTCCAGAACAAGGGGTCACAGTTTAAGGATAAAGGGGAAATCTTTTAGGACCAAGATGAGGAAAAACATTTTTCACACAGAGTGGTGAATCTCTGGAATACTATGCCTCAGAAGGTGGTTGAGGCCAGTTAAGAGGGAATTAGATGTGGCCCTTGTGGCTAAAAGGATCAGGGGGTATGGAGAGAAGGCAGGTACAGGATACTGAGTTGGATGATCAGCCATGATCATATTGAATGGCGGTGCAGGCTCGAAGGGCCGAATGGCCTACCCCTGCACCTATTTTCTATGTTTCTATGAATGCGAGATGATTCCAATTCCAAGCCCCTCTCTGAACCCAAGTGAGGTTCATGTCGACAA
>NC_045971.1:3065616-3080616 GCF_010909765.2 Amblyraja radiata | reverse complement strand
AGTCTACAGAGATGTTCAAGAAGGAACTGCAGATGCTGGAGAATCGAAGGTAGACAAAATTGCTGGAGAAACTCAGCAGGTGCGGCAGCATCTATGGAGCGAAGAAAATAGGCAAAGTCTGAAGAAGGGTTTCGGCCCGAAACGTTGCCTATTTCCTTCGCTCCATAGATGCTGCCGCACCCGCTGAGCTAAGTGCAGGAGTAGGCCATTCGGCCCTTTGAGCCTGCACCGCCATTCAACTCAGTAATCCAACTGTGAAAAATGTTTTTCTCATCTCGGTCCTAAAGGATGTCCCCTCTATCCTCAAACTGTGACCCCCTTGTCCTGGACTTCCCCAACATCGGGAACAATCTTCCTGCATCTAGCCTGTCCAACCCCTTAAGAATTTTGTACGTTTCTTATGATCCCCCCTCAATCTCCTAAATTCTAGCGAGTACAAGCCGAGTCTATCCAGTCTTTCTTCATATGAAAGTCCTGACATCCCAGGAATCAGTCTGGTGAACCTTCTCTGTACTCCCTCTATGGCAAGAATGTCTTTCCTCAGATTAGGAGACTAAAACTGTACGCAATACTGCAGGTGTGGTCTCACCAAGACCCTGTACAACTGCAGTAGAACCTCCCTGCTCCTTGGATGAGATAAACAGCTTTGATAATCAGGAAACAACATAGAAACAGATCCTACGATCCACCATATACATTCTGACCTTTGGCCCTACAGGACCATAAGAGAGGGCCTGTACATCCGGCCGTCTGTAGTGGCGACTGCGGAGGGTTTATGGTCTATGGCCCCGACCACGGGTGAACAAGGAGGAGGACTGACTGAAGTTTGCGCCTTCCACCACAGTGAAGAATGCTGCGGTGGATGTTTGTGTTAAATCTTATTGAGTATTGTGTGTTCTTATTTGTATCGCTGCTGGTAAATTCATTTCACTGCACCTTCGGGCGAATGTGATTAATACATTTGACTATTGACTGTTGGCCTGCAGCCATCTTAACCAAACCAAAACCTTCGTCTAGTAAACATAGAAACATAGATACATAGAAAATAGGCGCAGGAGTAGGCCATTCGGCCCTTCGAGCCTGCACCGCCATTCGATATGATAATCGCTGATCATCCAACTCAGTATCCTGTACCTGCCTTCTCTCCATACCCCCTGATCCCTTTAGCCACAAGGGCCACATCTAACTCCCTCTTAAATATAGCTAATGAACTGTGGCCTCAACTACCTTCTGTGGCAGAGAATTCCACAGATTCACCACTCTCTACGTAAAAAATGATTTTCTCATCTCGGTCTTAAAAGATTTCGCCCTTATCCTTAAACTGTGACCCCTAGTTCTGGACTTCCCCAACATCGGGAATAATCTTCCTGCATCTAGCCTGTCCAACCCTTAAGAATTTTGTAAGTTTCTATAAGATCCCCCCTCAATCTTCTAAATTCTCGCGAGTACAAGCCGAGTCTATCCAGTCTTTCTTCATATGAAAGTCCTGACATCCCAGTAATCAGTCTGGTGAACCTTCTCTGTACTCCCTCTATTGTGGCTGATCTATCTTCCCCTCTCAACTAAGAATGGGGTGGGGAGGGAAAGAAATATCTCTACTTCCTTAGGAGATTGAGGAGTCCTGGCATGTTGACAAATACCCCATGGAACCTCTACAGGTGTATTAAGTATTCAGTATTTACGTTAATGTCATTTTAACTGAGCACTTACATACACAGACGGAACAAAAAAAATGTTTCTCAATCAGTTCCCATCAGTGCGGTTAATAAAAACAGAATAAATACATATAGCTTTAAAAATTACCGTATCTAAAATAGGCCCAAAAATTGAAATAATAACAGACATGCAGACCGAACAGTGGCTTTGCTTTGCCAGGTGCCGAGCTGTCAAAGTATGGGCGAGGTTGAATGTGTTGGTGTATGATATATGGGGAGGGGACACAGTCCATTAACCAGTCTTATTGCCTGTGGGAAGAGGCTGTGGGGCATCCTGCTGGTTTTGCAGCTGGTGCTCCTGTACCTCTTCCCAGATGGCAGAATGGAGAAGATGTGGTGTGATGGATGATAGGTGTATGGTAGAGAGCTTACTGACTGGTTGCACCAAGGAACAGGTGACGTTTCGGGTCGAGATCCTTCTTCAGACCCTCCTTCTCAAGCAGTGTCTCAACCCGAAATGTCACCGATTCCTTTTCTCCAGAGATGCTGCCTGACCCGCAGAGATAGTCCAGCTTTGCTTTAAACCAGCATCTGTCGTTACTTCCTACGCACTTTGTATTCCAATTGCCGTTCCTGTTCCTGCTGATATAAAGAAAGCAACATATGGGGGTTATCAATAAGATTCTGCTTCACATCAGAATTATTTAAGATTATAGGTTCAAAAGCTCTTCCTAGGCCGTGGAACGACTTGGACCAGAGAAACATAGAAAATAGGTGCAGGAGTAGGCCATTCGGCCCTTCGAGCCTGCACCGCCATTCAATATGATCATGGCTGATCATCCAACTCAGTATCCTGTACCTGCCTTCTCTCCATACCCCCTGATCCCATTAGCCACAAGGGCCACATCTAACCCCCTCTTAAATATGGCCAATGAACTGGCCTCAACTGCCCTCTGTGGCAGAGAGATCCAGAGAATCACCACTCTCTGTGTGAAAAATGTTTTTCTCATCTCGGTCCTAAAGGATTTCCCCTCTAACCTCAAACTGTGACCCCCCTTGTCCTGGACTTCCCCAACATCGGGAACAATCTTCCTGCATCTAGCCTGTCCAACCCCTTAAGAATTTTGTACGTTTCTATAAGATCCCCCCTCAATCTCCTAAATTCTAGCGAGTACAAGCCGAGTCTATCCAGTCTTTCTTCATATGAAAGTCCTGACATCCCAGGAATCAGTCTGGACCATAGACCTCCCCAGGCATCTCGAGGTTCAAGACTATTTTACTGTCAAAGCCAGAAGAAATTGTAACTTCCTTTCAAATTAACAAGGTAAACAGAACACAATAGCCTATATGGAGCGAAGGAAATAGTGAACGTTTCGGGCCGAAACCCTGAAGGAAATAGGCAACGTTTCGGCCCGAAACGTTGCCTATTTCCTTCAGGGTTTCGGCCCGAAACGTTGCCTATTTCCTTCAGGGTTTCGGCCCGAAACGTTGCCTATTTCCTTCGTTGCCTATTACCTCCGCTCCATGCAGAGTTGAACAATCTTCACTATAGGAAATAGGCAACGTTTCGGGCCGAAACCCTTCTGGGTTTCGTCCCGAAACGTTGCCTATTTCCTTCGCTCCATAGATGCTGCCTCACCCGCTGAGTTTCTCCAGCATTTATGTCTACCTTCGATTTTCCAGCATCTGCAGTTCCTTCTTAAACATTAGCTTATACCACCAGCAGTCTGAGACATTGGTTCCCAAAGACTTGGCGGTGAAAGTTTGGAGGAGATCTAAAGAGGATACTTGGTCGTCATCCAAAACAAATATGAAATTTAATGACGGCACCATTTATTTAAATGCCCCGTTCAATGTCGTGAAATATCCGGTGCAACTTGACAGGGGCGTTACCGACAAAAGCCTTTTATTGCCGCAGGTAATCGGCAGTGTGGTGAAAGGGGGAGGTTTTAAGAAAAGTCCCTAATTGAGGTTCATGTTCATAAGGGGGGATCTTATAGAAGATTGAGGGGGGATCTTATAGAAACGTACAAAATTCTTAGGGGGTTGGACAGGCTAGATGCAGGAAGATTGTTCCCGATGTTGGGGAAGTCCAGGACAAGGGGTCACAGTTTAAGGATAAGGGGGAAATCTTTTAGGACCGAGATGAGGAAAACATTTTTCACACAGAGTGGTGAATCTCTGGAATTCTCTGCCACAGAAGGTAGTTGAGGCCACAGTTCATTGGCTATATTTAAGAGGGAGTTAGATGTGGCCCTTGTGGCTAAAGGGATCAGGGGGGTATGGAGCGAAGGCAGGTACAGGATACTGAGTTGGATGATCAGCCATGATCATATTGAATGGCGGTGCAGGCTCGAAGGGCCGAATGGCCTACTCCTGCACCTAATTTCTATGTTTCTACAAGTGATGGGAGCAGAATTAGGCCATTCGGCCCACCTTGTCTACTCCGCCATTCAATCATGGCTGATCTATCTTTCCCTCTCAACCCCATTCTCCTGCCTTCAACCCATAACCCCTGACACCCGTAGTAATCAAGAATTTATCAATGAAAATATCCATTGACTTGGCCTCCACAGCCGTCTGTGGCAACGAATTCCACAGATTCACCACCCTCTGACGAAAGAAATTCCTCTTCATCTCCTTTTGTCCGGTGCTGTGGCCTCTGGTCCTAGACTCTCCCACTAGTGGAAACATCCTCTCCCCGTCCACTCTATCCAGGCCTGTCACTGGTTGACAAAGGAAATCGCAGAGGTTATGACGTTGGTTATTGGAGACCCTGACTGCCTTTGGTTGAGTAGACAACAGACGCAGGAGTAGGCCATTCGGCCCTTTGGCCCTTCGAGCCAGCATAGCTATTTATTTAATGCAGAGACCACAACTGGATAGATGCACAAACAAGTAACTGCAAGTGCTAATTTACAACAAGAAAAAACACACAAAAGTACCGGCATAACTTAAGGGACCAGACAGCATCCCTAGAGAACATGGATAGGTGACGTTTACGGTCGGGAGCCTTCTTCAGACTGATTGTGGTGGGGGGGGGGGAAGAAAGCTGGTAGGGTGGAGGGGCAGGACAAAGCCAGGCAGATAACAGGTCGATATGGATGAGGAGGGATTGAGAAGGGAAGATAGCTGGACAGAGACCAGAGATGGAAGAGGCAGAAGGTGTGAAACAAAAGGATTGAAGAATAGTTGTAAATTGTGAAGCTAGAGGAAGAAATGTAAGTGGAGGGGGGCGGGGAGAAATAGGTGTGTCTAGGGTGGAGGAGGGGGGGGGGGATAGGTGTGGGTCTAGGGTGCAGGGGAGAAGGGGGGTGGAATAGGTGTGGGTCTAGGGTGCAGGGGGGGGGGGATAGGTGTGAGTCTAGGGTGCAGGAGGAGAAGGGAGGGGGAATAGGTGTGAGTCTAGGGTGCAGGGGGGAAGGGGGGTGAGTCTAGGGGGAAGGGGAGAAGGGGGGGGGAGATTCTGGTAACAGTAGACTGGAGGTGATGTATGAGTGTGAGAAAAATAGTGAGAGACTGAGAGTGTGAGAGAGAATGAGAGTGAGAAAGATAGTGTGAGAATGTATGAGAGAGAGAAAGAGATAGTGTGAGTGTGTGTGTGAGAGTGTGTGTGTGAGAGTGTGTGTGAGAGTGTGAGTGTGAGAGAGTGTGTGTGAGTGAGTGTGTGTGTGTGTGTGTGTGTGTGAGTGAGAGTGTGTGTGTGTGTGTGTGAGAGTGTGTGAGAGAGTGTGTGTGTGTGTGTGAGTGAGAGTGTGTGTGTGTGTGAGAGTGTGTGTGTGTGTGAGAGTGTGTGTGTGTGTGAGAGTGTGTGTGTGTGTGAGTGTGTGTGTGTGTGTGTGAGAGTGTGTGAGAGAGCGTGTGTGTGTGTGTGTGTTAGAGTGTGTGTGTGTGAGAGAGTGTGTGTGTGTGAGTGTTAGAGTATGTTTTAAGATGAATTTTGGAATCTGCTGGGCTGTTTGAGCATTTTGTTGCAAGCTTCTCATGATTTCAAACACAGAATTGACCCAACCCACAATATTTCCTTGGTAAGGCATCTTTAAAAACCTGCCGCTTGGATGAGACTAGACGCAAGAAGCTGGAGTAGCTCAGCGGGACAGGCAGCATCTCTGGAGAGAAGGAATGGGTGACGTTTCGAGTCGAGACCCTTCTTGAGACTTTTGTGTCTACAATTTAAACCAGCATCTGCAGGCTATTTAGTCGGCCTCTCTCCAACATCTCTTCATGACTCGGGTCAATGACTCCTCTGTTTGGCAATTTCCCAGTGAGACTCTTGAACATTCTTGACACATCGAAGATGATTTGTTTTACACATTAGAGACTGTTGCAAACTTTGACAAAAAGTGGTGTAGGAACATGGTGTTCTGTATAAACTTATGTTTTATTTTTGCTTAATGTTTTTACAAACAATAACTTTGTTTAAGAAGGAACTGCAGAATCGAAGGTACACAAAAATGCTGGAGAAACTCAGCGGGTGCAGCAGCATCTATGGAGCGAAGGAAATAATAATAATAATGGATGGGATTTATATAGCGCCTTTCTAATACTCAAGGCGCTTTACATCACTTTATTCATTCACTCCTCAGTCACACTCGGTGGTGGTAAGCTACTTCTGTAGCCACAGCTGCCCTGGGGCAGACTGACGGAAGCGTGGCTGCCAATCTGCGCCTACGGCCCCTCCGACCACCACCAATCACTCACACACATTCACACACAGGCAAAGGTGGGTGAAGTGTCTTGCCCAAGGACACAACGACAGTATGCACTCCAAGCGGGATTCGAACCGGCTACCTTCCGGTTGCCAGCCGAACACTTAGCCCATTGTGCCATCTGTCGTCCCATAGACAAATAGGCACCGTTTCGGGCCGAAACCCTTCTTCAGAATAACTTTGTTTATGCAGATCCGCAACCGATTTTCCGGCACCCTTAGTTCATAGAAACATAGAAAATAGGTGCAGGAGTAGGCCATTCGGCCCTTCGTGCCTGCACCGCCATTCAATATGATCATGGCTGATCATCCAACTCAGTATCCTGTACCTGCCTTCTCTCCATACCCCCTGATCCCTTTAGCCACAAGGGCCACATCTAACTCCCTCTTAAATATAGCCAATGAACTGTGGCCTCAACTACTTTCTGTGGCAGAGAATTCCACAGATTCACCACTCTCTGTTTAAAAAAAAATATTCTCATCTCGGTCCCAAAAGACTTCGGCCTTATCCTTGCTGGATTATCCGTTTAGCCTGACCAACAGAGGTCACGGCCTCTGGTCCAACGGTACTGGAACGTTCCGGCGAGTGGCGGAGGTACCGGCTCGCAAAGTTGACCTCGGAAGTCGGCCATGGGAACGGATCTGCCTCATTATCGGGGGGACCTCCGGGGGGGGGGGGGGGGGGGGGGTGGATTTCAAACGCGCCCACGTAATTTTGTCCAGATTAAAGGAGGTGCAAAATTGGCAATCGCCGGCAAAATTGGTGGTGGACCAGTATCTGGCACACAAGACAACACATGTGACATCAATGTGAGGTTATACACTTTGGCGGCAAAAACAGGAAAGTAGATTATTATCTGAATGGTGGCCGATTAGGAAAGGGGGAGATGCAACGAGACCTGGGTGTCATGGTACACCAGTCATTAAAGGTAGGCATGCAGGTGCAGCAGGCAGTGAAGAAGGCGAATGGTATGTTAGCATTCACAGCAAAAGGATTTGAGTATAGGAGCAGGGAGGTTCTACTGCAGTTGTACAGGGTCTTGGTGAGACCACACCTGGAGTATTGTGTACAGTTTTGGTCTCCTAATCTGAGGAAAGACATTCTTGCCATAGAGGGAGTACAGAGAAGGTTCACCAGACTGATTCCTGGTATGTCAGGACTTTCATATGAAGAAAGACTGAATAGACTCGGTTTGTACTCGCTAGAACTTAGAAGATTGAGGGGGGATCTTATAGAAACGTACAAAATTCTTAAGGGGTTGGACAGGCTAGATGCAGGAAGATTGTTCCCGATGTTGGGGAAGTCCAGAACAAGGCGTCACAGTTTAAGGATAAAGGGGAAATCTTTTAGGACCGAGATGAGGAAAACTTTTTTCACACAGAGAGTGGTGAATCTGTGGAATTCTCTCCCGCAGAAGGTAGTTGAGGCCAGTTCATTGGCTATATTTAAGAGGGAGTTAGATGTGGCCCTTGTGGCTAAAGGGATCAGGGGGTATGGAGAGAAGGCAGGTACAGGATACTGAGTTGGATGATCAGCCATGATCATATTGAATGGCGGTGCAGGCTCGAAGGGCCGAATGGCCTACTCCTGCACCTATTGTCTATGTTTCTATGTTTCTATCATTTGTGCCGAATGAAATAATCGCTTTAATATCAAAACCACCACAACCAGACAGCATCTACCTCATTGGTGGCCCTTGGACTATCCTTGATCGAACTTTGCTGGCTTTGCCTTGCACTCAACATTATTCCACAGTTTAAGAATAAGGAGTAAGCCGTTTAGAACGGAGACGAGGAAACACCTTTTCGCCCAGAGAGTGGTGAGTCTGTGGAATTCTCTGCCTCAGAGGGCGGTGGAGGCAGGTTCTCTGGATGCTTTCAAGAGAGAGCTAGATAGGGCTCTTAAAAATAGCGGAGTCAGGGGATATGGGGAGAAGGCAGGAACGGGGTACTGATTGGGGATGATCAGCCATGATCACATTGAATGGCGGTGCTGGCTTGAAGGGCCGAATGGCCTCCTCCTGCACCTATTATCTATTGCCTATTCCTTTAGCATGTATCTATGCACTACAATGGCTCGATTGTAATCGCGTGTTGTCTTTCTGCTGACTAGACAGCACGCAACAGAAGGTTTTCACTGCAACAGAAGGTTTTCACTGTACCTCGTGACAATAAAGTCAACTTGACTGAACTGAAAAAACCACCAACGGGTGTTGTAACTATTTCCTCTCTTCCAAGCGTAGATGAGAAGTTGCCGGCACTGTACCTCCGCAGCAACAAAGGGAGGAGTCGTTGCTGCCAAGCTTCCCTTCAAAGTGGACCTCCAAGCAAATAAGCTGTACGGTTGGTGTGCTTGTGGGCACAGTCAGAAACAGGTATTTACACCTTCACCCCCCCCCCCCCCCCCCCTTTTGCCCTCTACTCTGTTAACTTTTATTTGTGGCGCAGCTGTAGTGTCGCTGCCTCACAGCGCCAGAGACCCGGGTTCGATCCCGACTACGGGCGCAGTTTTATACGTTCTCCCCGTGACCCGCGTGGGTTTTCTCTCAGATCTTTGGTTTTCTCCCACTCACCAAAGACGTACAGGCTTGTAGGTCAATTGGCTTGGTGTAAATGTAAAATTGCCCCTAGCTGTGTGTAGGATAGTGTTGGTGTGCGGGCATCGCTGGTCGGTGCGGATTCGACGGGCCGAAGGGCCTGTTTCCGCGCTGTATCTCGAAACTAAACCTTCGATTTGCTTCAAGTTAAATTTAAATTATCCGGCTACCAAGGTGCAAAGCAGACTTGTGTGTCGCTCACCATGGTCCTGCACTCTGACCTCTAATTCCCAAGCCTGCTGTGCTTCCTACTGATTTTTTCAAAACTGGAAGTATTATAAACGTCAACGCTTTTGGTCAACATAATTTTAAAAATGCACTTCAAAAGACCAAGTAAAGTGCCAAAGGATGGCATTTCACTACCTACCCCCTCCCCGACCTCACCAAAGCCAATTCCATCTCCATGGGTGTTGATAACATGTCCCTTTCAACACAGCAGGACGGGAGTGATTGTCGTGCATTAGATCATAAAAGTTTAATTTAGTTTAGAGATACAGCGCACAAACAGGCCCTTCGGCCCACCGAGTCCGCGCCGACCAGCGATCCCCGCACACTAACGCTACCCTACACACACACTAGGGAAGATTGGTTTACACTTACTGTGCACCAAGCCAGTTAGCCTACAAGCCTGTACGTCTTTGGAGTGTGGGAGGAAACCGAAGATCTCTTGAGAAAACTCACAGGGAGAACGTACAAACTCCGTACAGACAGCACCCGTAGTCGGGATCGAACTCGGGTCTCTGGTGCTGCAAGCGCTATGAGGCAGCAATTCTACCGCTGCGCCACCGTGCTGATCCTCCCAAAAAGGACCAATTTGGGTTTTTGCCGCTGTTGTCTTCCACCTTTCTCTGGCAACTGTCTTCCCCCCTTTTTCCCCAGCACTTTCCCACACTGGGGACAACTTCTCTCACCTCACCTCCTCCCAAATTAGCCGGTGAGAACTTGGAAGGAGCGGTTCAGACAAACACCCAGGTTGTCCTTAAGGGGAAGTTGGATAAACATTTGAATGAGAGAAAAAAAGAAATGAAGGACATATTAATGGCGTGAGTTGGAGTCACCTCATATGGAGAATAAACAGTGGCTGAGACTCTTGAAGTCTCTGGGCTGTGGAGTTAATGTGCGGCTTTCATCAACCAGCTGCAAAGAATCTTGAGATGTTTTACAACATGCAAGTCACTAAAAGAAAGATATTTTGATTTTGCTAAAGAAAAAATAGCAAGCACAGGAAATCTTGCTGTGTGTTCAGTTGCACTGTACATTGGTGTCAAGAATGACTTGAGGTCACCGAGTTAGAATGGTTTCACATGGAACTAGCTTAGATGGGGCATCCTGGTCGGCATGGATTAGTTAAGCCAAAGGGCTTATTTTCGTGCTGTTTCACTCTGTGTAAGGACATGTAACAAGGGGTGGGGGGGGGGGGGGGGGTCACTGAAGATCACAGAGCAGCATTGCTCATTAATTTGCCTCTCTTCACAGACCCACTGTCAAGGTCACCGAGATCAGGTCAATAGTCCATTCATTGCGGCTAGCTCTTTCTTCTTAGGTTTGACTTGTGAGAGAGTGCCCCAGGTTGCGAACTAACACGGCTGCCGCTGTTGTGGAGACCGACCGGCCCACGTTGACCGGCGTGGCCAAGTTTAGTTTAGAGATATATACGGCTCGGAAACAGGCCCTTCAGCCAACCGAGCCTGCGCCGGCCAACGGTCCCCGTACACTAGCATTACCCTAAACACTATGGGACAATTTACAATTTTGAACTAAGCCAGTTAACCTTCATACCTGTACGTCATTGGCGTGTGGGAGGAAACCCCGAAGCACCTGGAGAAAACCCACGCGGTCACGGGGGGGGGGGGGGGGGGCAAGAGCGGAACTCACTATCAAAACATGGAGGGGATGGGGGACACAATTTTTTGGCGGCCACGCGTGCATGCGCACACTCACACGTGCGAGGCTTCGGAGGCTCAATCCAGCGCTAAAATCGGGATTACAAAAACTTAGGGGAGGATGTCCCCCACCTCTCAAAACATGGGGGGGACGTGTCCCCTCTTGCCCCCCCCCCCCCCCTCCGGGTTTTCCGCCCCTGGGGGAGGGGACGTATAAACTCCGTACAGACGGCACTGGTAATCAGCTTCAAACCAGTGTCTCTGGCGCTGTGAGGCAGCAACTCTACCACCGTGCTGCCCACGGTGGGGCCGAAGGGCCTGTTTCCACGGCGCATAACTCTATGACTAATTAGTCGATTCATGGGTTTATTGGAAAAAGGACATTTTAAAAAGTTTTGATTTGTTTTTATAACTTCATTTAATGTGCCATTAATTGAACTGTTTGTCGGTGCAGCAGGGTAGTGCAGTTGTGTCACTTCCCACATTACAAAGACATCTTCCCAGTTCCATGAACTGACCCTTTGACACTTCTATACACGGAAGCACACACAACTCCGATCCAGCAAATTGTGGTCTAGGTGACTGGGAATAGTTTAAGTGGGCCAGTTTTTTGTTTTTTTAACCACAATTTCGACATGCACTGGAAGGGAATGAATTCTATTGAGGGGGGGGGGGGGGGGGGGGGGGGGGGGGGGGCACACAACTTGTTCGAAGAAATGTGCGCTTGTCGCATTTATTAGCAAGCTTTGAAGCATTTTTTGGCTTGGATTTTATACACCTGATGGAGACGAGAACACTTTCCACAAGGAATGTAGCGACAGCACTGAAGACTACCAGATGCATTGTGTTCGTGTTACACTGTGTGTGTGTGTGTGTGTGTGTGTGTGTGTGTGAGAGAGTGTGTGTGAGAGAGAGAGAGAGAGAGAGAGAGAGAGAGAGAGAGAGAGAGAGAGAGAGAGAGAGAGAGAGAGAGAGAGAGAGCTCTTCTCTCGAGCTCTCTCTCTATCTCTCTCGTCTCTCTCTCTCTCTCTAAGGAGAGCTCGCTCTCTCGCGAGAGCATTAATAAATATAATAATTAAGATTTATGAATACAGGCTCCTTTCCTGCACGCAGCCTTTCGGCATTCACCTCCTTACAGAGCAACCTCAAGTGATTATGTCTGAAGACATTGGCAGGTCATAGACAAGAGGTCCAGGAGTAGAGGCCATTCGGCCCTTCGAGCCAGCACCCCCATTCAATATCATCATGGCTGATCATCCAAAATCAATACCCCGTTCCTGCTTTCTCCCCACTTCCCTTGATTGCTTTAGCCCTAACAGCTATATCGAACTCTCCCTTGAAAACATCCAGTGAATTGGCCTCTACTGCCTTCTGGGGCAGAGAATTCCACAGATACACAACTCTCTGCGTGAAAACGTTTTTCCTCATCTCAGTCCCAAATGGCCGACCCCTTACTCTTAAACTGAGGTTCCTGGTTCTGGACTCCCCCGACATCGGGAACATTTTTCCTGCATCTAGCCCGTCCAGTCCCTTGAGAATTTTATATGTTTTTATAAAGGGCCTGTCCCACTTACGGGATTTTTCTCAGGGTGACGCCTGTTTGGTCGTGAGCAGTCGCCCAAAGAGTCGTACCTTTTTCTGGTCGCCGCTGGATTTTCAACATGTTGAAAACTTTTCGGCGACCCGCTGAGACTATGACAGGTGCCGGCAAGTGGTCGGAAAAATTTGCGTAAGTGGGACTGGCCCTTAAGATTCTTCCTTCTAAATTCCAGTGAATACTGGAATTCCAGTCGTACGTACCTGGGGAAATGAGTCTGCCAAACTTCACCAGCATGCACAACTGTGGAGCAAGCACACACAAACAACCAGTCTTTGCAACTCATAGAGAATCGTGTACTACAGCCATACCCCTGTCCATCAATTACCATCAAGTACCCGTCTGCACTCAGCCCATTTCACCGCATTGGATTGCTAGCCTTCCTTGCATTTGCAATGAAGAGTTGTTAGAATTTGGAGATGCAGCATGGAAACGGGCCCTTCGGCCCATCATGTCCACGCCGACCCTCAATCACCCATTCATTCTAATCCCAGCTTTATGAATGTTGCATCTGTGAGAATGTCAAATAACTCAGAATCCATACATGATACGTTGTTTATTAAGAAAGCTAATAACAGAGCTCAAATACATCAGCGATAACAGAGCTCAAATACATCAGCGTTGTAAGCTCAAGCTCTACCACGAATCTAACTAGAGGCTGCACTAGCAGGCTACATAATGTATGAGACACTCGAACCGAATAGCTGATTGAGTGTGCAGTGGTATGCAGTAAAACTTGACATGGATCAGGTCTAGTACTGACTTATCTACAGTATCTCATACCCATGAATGTTGATTTCTCTAATATCAAGTAACCCCTGCATTCCCTCTCTCGCCTGTACCTGAGTTTGACTTCCCTCCCCCGCCTTAGTTGTCCTGCCAGTTCCGCTGTTCGCATCCATACATCCATTCGTTGTCACCTCTCCCACAGCCAACAATGGACCATTGTGGGCTTCACCTTTCCGTGGCCATCAGTATTGCCCCTGATTTGTTCCAGACCTTTTCATATCTCTAGTTACCCTCTCTCCTGACTCTCAAGGGTTTCTCCAGGGATGCTGCCTGACCCGCTGAGTTACTCCAGCACTTGGTGTCTTCTCTGGACTAGTTCTATGTTGTCCCACCTTGCCATCCACTCTCGACACACTAGGGGGAATTTACAGAGGGCCAATTAACCTACAAACTTGCACGTCTTTGAGATGTGGGAGAAAACCGGAGCACCTGGAGGAAACCCACGCGGTCACAGGGAGAACGTGCAAACTCCACACAAACAGCACCCGAGGTCAGGATCATAAAAGCTACTATTAGACCTGTGTCCATCACCACACCTGGCAGTGCGTTCCAGGTGCCCTCTGAGAGGCTTTTAGGCCGGCACATGGATATGGATAGAGAATAGAATGCCTTTTATTGTCATTCAAACAGACAAGGTTTGAACGAAATGTCATTCCTACAGTCATGGCATTACAAAAAACAACACACACATAACACAATTTACACAAACATCCATCACAGTGAATCTCCCAACACCTCCTCGCTGTGACGGAAGACAAAAGTCTTATCTCTTCCCTTTGTTCTTCTCCCGTGGTCCAGCAGTCCAACTGCAGCGACTGGGGCTCATGATGTTGAAGCCCCCGGCGGGCGATGGTAAGTTCCGGGGCCGTTTAAGCCGCGCCGGGCGATGTAAGGCCCAGCTCCGAGTCCGTTAAACCCCGAGATTCCAGCGGGAGAAGTTGCCGTTGCGGGAGCTCCGAAAAGCGATCTGGTTCAGGCGCTGACAGAGGAGACTAGTTTAACTTGGCATCATAATCACACACGGATCAACAATGTGGTCTTTGGGCCTGTTCCTGTGTTGTACTATTCTTTGAATCTTGTTATGATAATTTAGTGGCTTATTAATGTTGGCATCGTCAAAGAAGCACGGTGGCGCAGCGGTAGAGTTGCTGCCTCACAGCGCCAGAGACCCGGGTTCGATCCAGACCACGGGCGCTGTCCGCACCGAGTTTGTACGTTCCCCCCGTGACCCGCGTGGGTTTTCTCCGAGATCTTCGGTTTCCTCCCACACTCCAAAGACGTACAGGTTTGTAGGTTAATTGGCTTGGTGTAAACGTTAAATAAACCCTAGTGTGTGTAGGATAGTGTTAATGTGCGGGGATCGCTGGTCGGCGTGGACTCGGTGGGCTGAAGGGCCTGTTTCCGTGCTGTATCTTTAAACTAAACTAAAGGGAAGGCATGATGTTTATCATGTGCCAATTATGAGAAGCACTATCATCTTACAAATAAATACAGCACAGAGGCACTCATTTAGTTTTCCGTTCAACAGAGCTGTTCTACTCTCATTCCATTTCCCTTTCCTCGAATTTTCCTTCGAGTATTTATTTAATGTTGCAGGTTGGCCTGACTTCAGTAGCTGCAAGAGTTGACTCGCTCTCACTCTGACAACCTTTTTATGTGGAAACGGAATTCCCCCTCGCCCGTCCCCTTCAGTATCTCATAGTTTCAATCTCAAGTTTCGACTTTGGAGTGTGGGAGGAAACCGGAGCACCCGGAGAAAACCCACGTGGTC
>NC_045971.1:3048116-3063116 GCF_010909765.2 Amblyraja radiata | reverse complement strand
CGGGACCGTTCGGCGGGGTGGAATTTATCCATAACAAGGATTATGAAATAGTTATTTAATATTTAGTATTTAAGAATATTGGTTTTACTTTGTATTATGGCGGTGGGTTTGTTTGTATTTTGTATTGTTCAAATCATTTTTGTAAATAATTGGTTTAAATTATTTTTGGTTATTTAAAAAAAGGTGCAATTGAGCTGCCTTCAGGTGAAGACCCTCCCGCCGTGCTGAGTCCCGCCGTTGTGGGTAGTGTGTCAGTGTGCGGGGATGGCGGACTCGGTGGGGCTGAAGGGCCTGTTTCCATGCTGTACCTTCTCTAAGCTAAAAAAGAAAAGGTACAGAAGTGTGAAAACGCATACCTCCAGCAGTCACAATGATGAGGTTCCTGTGGGACGGCACGGTGGTGCAGCGGTAGAGTTGCTGCCTCACAGCGCCAGGGACCCGGGTACGAACCAGACTCCCGGTGCCGTCTGTACAGAGTTTGTACATTCTCCTCGTGGCCGCGTGGGTTTGCTCCGAGAACCTTGGTTTCCTCCCACACTCCAAACACGTACAGGTTTGTAGGTTGTTTCAAGTTCAAGTTCAAGAGAGTTTATTGTCATGTGTCCCAGATAGGACAATGAAATTCTTGCTTTGCTTCAGCACAACAGAACATAGTAGGCATGAATACAGAACAGATCAGTGTGTCCATATACCATTGAATATATGTATATATACATATAAATAAGCTGCAAATGCTGGAAAAATCGAAGGTAGACAAAAATGTTTTCCTCGAGATGAGGAAAACATTTTTCACACAGAGGGTGGTGAATCTGTGGAATTCTCTGCCACAGAAGGTAGTTGAGGCCAGTTCATTGGCTATATTTAAGAGGGAGTTAGATGTGGCCCTTGTGGCTAAAGGGATCAGGGGGTATGGAGAGAAGGCAGGTACAGGATACTGAGGTGGATGATCAGCCATGATCATATTGAATGGCGGTGCAGGCTCGAAGGGCCGAATGGCCTACTCCTGCACCTAGTTTCTATGTTTCTCCAGCATTTTTGTCCACCTTCAGGTTTGTAGGCTGATTGGCTTGGTATGCTATAAGAATGTAAAATTGTCCCAAATGTGTGTCGGATAGTGTTAATGTGTGGGGATCGCTGGTCGGTACGGATTCGGTGGGCTGAAGGGCCTGCTTCCCTAAATTAAACTAAACCAAGCCAAACCAGAGGGCACAACCTCAATTATAGGATGTGCCATTAGAATGGAGATGAGCAGGAATTTCTTTAGCCAGAGAGTTGGGAATCTGTGGAATCCATTGCCTCAGATGTCTGTCTGTGGCGGTCAATTAATTTGTTTTTTTAAAAACGGAGATTGATCATTCATTTGACCTGTAAATCTCTGTTTTAAAAATACCCAATGTCTTGACCTCCACCGCCATCGGTGGCAACGAATTCCACGGATTCACCGCCCTGTGGCTAAACAAGTTCCTCCTCGTCTCCATTTTGAAGGCACATCCTTTTATTCTGAGGCTGCACTCCATGTATCTACGTTCACTCAATCTAAGCCTTTCAGAGCTGGTTTCGAGCTTAGTTTAGAGATGCAGCGCGGAAACAGGCCCTTCGACCCACCGATTCCGTGCCGACCAGCGATCCCCGCACATTAACACTACCCTACACACACTAAAGACAATTTACATTTCATACCAAGCCAGTTAACCTACAAATCCTGTACGTCTTTGGAGCGTGGGAGGAAACCGAAGATCTCGGAGAAAACCCACGCCGGTCACGGGGAGAACGTACAAACTCCGTACAGACAGCATCTGCAGTCGGGATCGAACCCGGGTCTCCGGCGCTGTTAACGCTGTAACGCAACATAGAAAATAGGTGCAGGAGTAGAGGCCATTCGGCCCTTCGAGCCTGCACCGCCATTCAATATGATCATGGCTGATCATCCAACTCAGTATCCTGTACCTGCCTTCTCTCCATACCCCCTGATCCCTTTAGCCACAAGGGCCACATCTAACTCCCTCTTAAATATAGCCAATGAACTGTGGCCTCAACTACCTTCTGTGGCAGAGAGTTCCAGAGATTCACCACTCTCTGTGTGAAAAATGTTTTCCTCACCTCGGTCCTAAAGGATTTCCCCTTTATCCTTAAAACTGTGACCCCTTGTCATGGACTTCCCCAACATCGGGAACAATCTTCCTGCATCTAGCCTGTCCAACCCCTTAAGAATGTTGTACGTTTCTATAAGATCCCCCCTCAATATTCTACTGCTGTGCTGCCTGGTAGGTTTCAATGAGATTGTCCCTCATCCTTCTAAACTCCAGCAAGTACAGGCCCCGAGCCTTCAAAAGCTCCTTGTATGTTAACCCAGATCATGCTTGTAAACCTCCTCTAGATATATCCTCTCTAATGTCAGCATTCCTCCCCACATATGTGGCCTAAAACCGCTCACAGTATTCCAAATGTAGCCTCTCACCAGCACCTGATAAGGCCCCAGCATTACATCCTTGCTTTTATGTATTCTAGTCCCCTCAAAATGAATGCTAACTTTTACCAAGCTTGACCATGTATTTCCAATGTCCGAACTTTTTCGTCTCCAAGCCTATGTCGTCAAAAACCAGAGGACATGGGTTTAAGGTGAGGGGGGGGTAAGATTTAATAGGAACCTGAGGGGGTAATTTTTTTACACAAAGGGTGGCGGGTGTCTGGAACGCGCTGCCGGAGGAGGTAGTTGAGGCGGGGACTAACACAACATTTAAGAAACATTTAGACAGATATATGGATAGGTAAGGTTTAGAGGGATGTGGGTCAAACGCAGGTAGGTGGGACTAGTCTTCAAAGCTCACAGGTTTTTGCAGTAGAATTAGGCCATTCGGCCCATCGAGTCTACTCCGCCATGGCCGATCTCTGCCTCCTAATCCCATTTTCCTGCCTTCTCCCCATAACCCTTGATATCTGCTCCAAGCAGGAATTTGTCTATCTCTGCCTTAAATAAATATCCACTGATTTGGCCTCCAAAGCCCTCTGCATTGAGTTCCCCAGCTTAACTAGTGTAGTTGGGACATGTTGGTCGGCATGGCCAAATTGGGCCGATGGGCCAGTTCCACACTTTATGACTCTATATCTCTCGAGCCACCCGCACACTAAAACCATAGGTACATAGAAAATAGGTGCAGGAGTAGGCCATTCAGCCCCTCGAGCCAGCACCGCCATTCAATGTGATCATGGCTGATCATTCCCAATCAGTACCCCGTTCCTGCCTTCTCCCCATATCCCCTGACTCCGCTATTTTTAAGAGCCCTATCTAGCTCTCTCTTGAAAGCATCCAGAGAACCGGCCTCCACCGCCCTCTGAGGCAGAGAATTCCACAGACTCACAACTCTCTGTGAGAAAAAGTGTTTCCTCGTCTCCGTTCTAAATGGCTTACCCCTTATTCTTAAACTGTGGCCCCTGGTTCTGGACTCCCCCAACATCGGGAACATGTTTCCTGCCTCTAGCATGTTCAAACCCTTAATAATCCTATATGTTTCAATAAGATCATAGTAACATAGAAAATAGGTGCAGGAGTAGGCCATTCGGCCCTTCGAGCCTGCACCGCCATTCAATATGATCATGGCTGATCGTCCAACTCAGTATCCCGTACCTGGCTTCTCTCCATACCCCCTAATCCCTTTAGCCACAAGAGCCTCATCTAACTCCCTCTTAAATATAGCCAATGAACTGGCCTCAACTACCTTCTGTGGCAGAGAGTTCCAGAGATTCACCACTCTCTGTGTGAAAAATGTTTTCTCATCTCAGTCTTAAAGGATTTCCCCTTATCCTTAAACTGTGACCCCTTGTCCTGGACTTCCCCAACATCGGGAACAATCTTCCTGCATCTAACCTGTCCAACCCCTAAAGAATTTTGTACGTTTCTATAAGATCCCCCCTCAATCTCCTAAATTCTAGCGAGTACAAGCCGAGTCTATCCAGTCTTTCTTCATATGAAAGTCCTGCCATCCCAGGAAGCAGTCTGGTGAACCTTCTCTGCACTCCCTCTATGGCAAGAATGTCCTTCCTCAGATTAGGAGACCAAAACTGTACGCAATACTCCAGGTGTGGTCTCACCAAGACCCTGTACAACTGCAGTAGAACCTCCCTGCTCCTATACTCAAAACCATATCAGGCAACCAGCTGCCCCATTTCTGGACGGGTCAGAACGGGCTAGTTGGGCCGAAGGGCCTGTTTCCACACTGTGTGACTCCACGGCTCTAACTCTGCAGCTTTTTTCTTTTTCCTTCTCCTCAGCCGTTCTGTGACGGCAGCCACAAGTCTGTCCCCCAGGCTCCGAACCCCGTGCGGTTCCGACTGGAGAATGCGGAGACCGTCTTCCTCTGCGGCTGCAAGCAGACCAAGAGGCCGCCTTACTGCGACGGCACTCACAAGGAGGACTGGATCCAGCGCGCTCTTCTCCACGCCACACCTTCCTTGGAATAGAAAGTTCACGGACACTACTCAGCGTCACGGTTCACCTGAAGTGTTGGGTTTTGAGTTTCAGGACGGTTTTCAGTTACTCTGGGGTTTCCTGTTGTTAAATCTAACAGCAGGCTTTGTTCAGGGATTCTTCCCTGTGGAATTTGGTGTTTGCAGAGAGGTGGGCAAGGGATGCACATTTTTAAGTCGATGGGTTTCAATTGATTCTCAATTAACCTTGGAAAGAATTCACCACCACTGCAGCTTTTCAACATCCTAATTCAACGCATGTTATTTGTATAAAGTTGTAAAATATTGCAAATGTGTATATCGACCTGGGAAACTGTGTCTTCTGTTTCTTCTCTGTTTAATGTTTAAGAGGGAGTTAGATGCAGGAAGATTATTCCCGATGTTGGGGAAGTCCAGAACAAGGGGTCACAGTTTAAGGATAAGAGGGAAGTCTTTTAGGACCGAGATGAGAAAATCATTTTTCACACAGAGAGTGGTGAATCTGTGGAATTCTCTGCCACAGAAGGTAGTTGAGGCCACAGTTCATTGGCTATATTTAAGAGGGAGTTAGATGTGGCCCTTGTGGCTAAAGGGATCAGGGGGTATGGAGAGAAGGCAGGTACAGGATACTGAGTTGGATGATCAGCCATGATCATATTGAATGGCGGTGCAGGCTCGAAGGGCCGAATGGCCTACTCCTGCACCTATTTTCTATGTTTCTATGTAGTGTTAAAGCTACGACAAGAATCCACACTCAGATTGTGTCCCCACTAACACAGTCTCGCAAAGATGCATCGAGGATTTGTAGTTGGAGTTTGTCATGTTCAATAGTCTGATAGTTAGACAATAGGTGCAGGAGTAGGACATTCGGCCCTTCGAGCCATTTAATGTGATCATGGCTGATCATCCCCAATCAGTACCCCGTTCCTGCCTTCTCCCCATATCCCCTATTTTTAAAAGCCCTATCTAGCTCTCTCTTGAAAGCATCCAGAGAACCTGCCTCCACCGCCATCTGAGGCAGAGAATTCCAAGAAGCTGTTCCTGAACCAGAATGTGACAGTTTTCAGACTTCTATACTTTCTTCCTGATGCCAGGACGTAAATGGCAGCGAGGCCAGGGTGGGGTGGGTCCATGATGATGCTGGCTGCCTTTTTGAGACGGTGCCACCTATATAGATGATCCCATTCATGGTGGGGATGTCAGGACCCGTTGATGGACCGGGCTGTGATCTTTTTCATTCCTGGGCTTGTTGGAGTTGCTGAACCCAGACAACCAGTCAATATGCTCTCGACCGTTCACCAGTAGAAGTTCATGAGAGTACAGAATCTCTTGCCCAGAGTAGGGGGGTCGAGAACCAGAGGACATCGGATTAAAGGTGAGGGGGGTTAGAGATTTAATCGGAAACTGACGGGTAACTTTTTCACACAAAGGGTGGTGGGTGTATGGAACGAGCTGCCGGAGGAGGTAGTTGAGGCAGGGAATATTGCAAAGTTTAAGAAGCATTTAGACAGGTAAATGGATAGAAACATAGAATATAGGTGCAGGAGTAGGCCATTCGGCCCTTCGAGCCTGCACCGCCATTCAATATGATCATGGCTGATCATCCAACTCAGTATCCTGTACCTGCCTTCTCTCCATACCCCCTGATCCCTTTAGCCACAAGGGCCACATCTAACTCCCTCTTAAATATAGCCAATGAACTGGCCTCAACTGCCTTCTGTGGCAGAGAGTTCCAGAGATTCACCACTCTCCGTGTGAAAATTGTTTTCCTCATCTCGGTCCTAAAAGATTTCCCCCTTATCCTTAAACTGGGACAGGTTTAGAGGGATATGGGCCAAACACAGGGCAGGTGGGACTAGTGTAGATGGGACATGTTGGTTGGTGTGGGCAAGTTGGGCTAAAGTTGCCCTGTTTCCACACTTTGACTTTTTTAGATGTTAGAGATACATTGCGGAAAGGTGCCCTTCGGCCCACCGAGTCCACACTGACCAGCGATCACTCCGTAGACTAGCCCTATCCTACACACGAGGGACAATTTACAATTTTACCAAAGCCCACTAACCTTCAAACCTGTCTGTGTCTTTAGACCTGTAATCTCTGCTGATCCCTGATCTTGGTCAATCGGTCAATGTGCTCAAGGTGATGGCATCGACAATCTCAAGTTTGGCAACAATAATTTTGCTTCTGAAAAAAACTCATCGGTAGAAATGAAGGCCCAAACCTTTCGAAGTGTTGTATCAAGCATCACACATAGTTACCGAATCGATTCGCTTTGCTATGGAGAGATTCCATTACACTGGAAAATAAGAAAATAAGACATTCATAGCAAAAGGATTTGAGTATAGGAGCCGGGAGGTTCTACTGCAGTTGTACAGGGTCTTGGTGAGACCACACCTGGAGTATTGTGTACAGTTTTGGTCTCCTAATCTGAGGAAAGACATTATTGCCATAGAGGGAGTACAGAGAAGGTTCACCAGACTGATTCCTGGGATGTCAGGACTTTCATATGAAGAAAGACTGTATAGACTCGGCTTGTACTCGCTAGAATTTAGAAGATTGATGGGGGATCTTATAGAAACGTACAAAATTCTTAAGGGGTTGGACAGGCTAGATGCAGGAAGATTGTCCCCAATGTTGGGGAAGTCCAGGACGAGGGATCACAGTTTAAGGATAAAGGGGAAATCCTTTAGGACCGAGATGAGGAAAACATTTTTCACACAGAAAGTGGTGAATCTCTGGAACCCTCTGCCACAGAAGGTAGTTGAGGCCAGTTCATTGGCTATATTTAAGAGGGAGTTAGATGTGGCCCTTGTGGCTAAAGGGATCAGGGGGTATGGAGAGAAGGCAGGTACAGGATACTGAGTTGGATGATCAGCCATGATCATATTGAATGGCGGTGCAGGCTCGAAGGGCCGAATGGCCTACTCCTGCACCTATTGTCTATGTTTCTAAGACAAAAACATTTTTAAACCGTTATGATACAGTGAAGATGTGGACCCCAAATCTTTGGGAATAATTTAAGCAGCAGCTGGATACAGTGTTTAAGAAGGAACTGCAGATGCTGGAAAATCGAAGGTAGACAAAAGTGCTGGAGAAACTCAGCGGGTGCAGCAGCATCTATAGAGTGAAGGAAATGGGCAACGTTTCGGGACGAAACCCTTCCGGGTTTCGTCCCGAAACGTTGCCTATTTCCTATAGTGGAGATTGTTCAACTCTTTGCATGGAGCAGAGGAACTAGGCAACGTTGCCTATTTCCTTCGCTCCATAGATGCTGCTGCACCCGCTGAGTTTCTCCACCACTTTTGTCTACCAGTTGGATACAGTGTTTGTTCTTGTCTTGAGTGCCTAATATCAGAGTGCCTGGAACAAGCTATCTTCTAACTTCAATAGTTCAGGAATTATTTATATTGTCACATATACCCAGATACAATGAAATGCTTTGTTTTACATACAATCCACTAAACCCATACCACACGTAAGCCCAATCACACATCGGTAAAAGAGTACGATAATTGTAGTGTAAGAAAACATACTAGATTCATGTCTACCTTCATTCATTTCGACTACCTTCGATTTTCCAGCATCTGCAGTTCCTCCGTAAACATACTAGATTCATTCTGAGGCAGTGCACAGAGTCGCCATGTTTCCAGCACCATCTTGTAGCTTTGAAGTATCAAGTTCTTAAAAATATCAAACATGGAAAATAGGTGCAGGAGGAGGCCATTCGGCCCTTCGAGCCTGCACCGCCATTCAATATGATCATGGCTGATTATCTAAAATCAGTGCACCGTTCCCCACATAATCCCTTGATTCCTTTAGCCCTAGGAGCTAAATCTAACTTTCTCTTGATCAACTCTTATCTTGGCCTTAAAATGGCCATGACTGACGACCTTATAGAAACATAGAATATAGGTGCAGGATTAGGCCATTCGGCCCTTCGAGCCTGCACCGCCATTCAATATGATCATGGCTGATCATCCAACTCAGTATCCTGTACCTGCCTTCTCTCCATACCCCCTGATCCCTTTAGCCACAAGGGCCACATCTAACTCCCTCTTAAATATAGCCAATGAACTGGCCTAAACTACCTTCTGTGGCAGAAAATTCCACAGATTCACCACTCTCTGTGTGAAAAATGTTTTCCTCATCTCGGTCCTAAAAGATTTCCCCCTTATCCTTAAACTGTGACCCCTTGTTCTGGACTTCCCTAACATCGGGAACAATCTTCCTGCATCTAGCCTGTCCAACTCCATAAGAATTTTGTAAGTTTCTATAAGATCCCCCCTCAATCTTCTAAATTCTTGGCTTTATCTTGGCCTTAAGATGGTCTTGATTGACGACCTTGATGGATCGAGTCATATCTTGGCGTTATCCTAGTGACGGCAGCATTGGACATTTCGGGTCGAGACCCTTCTTCAGTCTTGAATTTGTCTTTCATCTCCTGGGACATCTCCAGTGCTATGATTTAGGGAGGGCTGTAAAGGTGTCTGCATGAAACTGGGGTAAGGGCCTTGACTGAGCACTCAGCTTTCGTTCAATGGGTAGAAAGGAACTGCAGACACTGGTTCAAACCGAAGGTAGACACAAAAAGCTGGAGTAACTCAGCGGGACAGGCAGCATCTCTGGAGAGAAGGAGTGGGTGACGTTTCGGGTCGAGACCCTTCTTCAGTCTGAAGAAGGGTCCCGACCTAAAACGTCATCTATCCGTTCTCCAGGGATTCTGCCTGACCCGCTGAGTTACTCCAGCACTTTGTGTCTTTCCTTGGTAAACCATCATCTGCACTTCCTGGTTTCCACTTCTTATCTCCGATCCAGAAAGCAAAGGGATTCAAGTCCTACTCTGGAACCTCAAGCCGTGGGTACAGCAGTCGTTCAGGTGGGATGTTAAACCTGAATGAAGACCAGGGAACAGTACAGTACAGCACAAGAACAGGCCCTTCGGCCCGCAATGACCAACTTATCTGCATGCATGTAATCTATATACCTCCATTCCGGGCAAATCCATGTGTTATCCAAAGGTCTCTTAAATGCCACTATCATATCTGCCTCAACCACCACTCCTGGCAGCTCGTTCCATGCACTCGCCACTCCCATGTGTAAAAAACTTGCACTGCTCATTACCATTAATATGAGCCTTTCTCACATTAAAGCTGCGCTCTCTAATATTTGACATTTCCCTCCTGGGAAAAATGTTCCGACTGTCTACCCAAGTTAAGCCTCTCATCATTTTCTATACTTGTGTCAGGTCTTCCCAAAGCCTCCGGAGTCGCAGAGAAAACAATCCAAGTCTGTCCAACCTCTCCCAGTGACTAATACCCCTAATCCAGGTATCTGACTCCCATGGTTATCTAGACTACACTTCTTCCCACCCTGATTCCTGTAAGGACACCATCCCCTACTCCCAATTCCTCCGTCTACGCCGCATCTGCTCCCAGGATGGGTGTTCCAAAAGCCTATTTCCTTCGCTCCATAGATGCTGCTGCGCCCGCTGAGTTTCTCCAGCAATTTTGTCTACCTTCGATTTTCCAGCATCTGCAGTTCCTTCTTGAACATCATCCTTGTAAGATGTTTAAGAAGGAACTGCAGATGCTGGAAAATCGAAGGTAGACAAAAATGCTGGAGAAACTCAGCGGGTGCAGCAGCATCTATGGAGCGAAGGAAATAGACACCATTTTGGGCCCGAAACGTTGCCTATTTCCTTCGCTCCATAGATGCTGCTGCACCCGCTGAGTTTCTCCAGCATTTTTGTCTACCTTATCATTTTTGTAAACCTCCTCAGCACCCTTTAATGCAGACTTGGATTGATTCGTGAGGGTGGCAAAGGTTACGGGGAGAAGGCAGGAGAATGGGGTTGAGGGGGATAGAATAGATCAGCCATGACTGAATGGTAGAGTTGACGCGATGGGCCGAAGGGACTAATTCTGCCCCTATAACCAATAAACATGAACTTTCCAGTTGCAGGTGTAGGGTGGTATTTTAATAGCAGGGGGATTCACCCAGGGGTCTTGACAAAAATGTAACCCTTTAACAAGCTACAGGGAGAGGCTGAGCAGACTAGGACTCTATTCCTTGGAGCACAGGAGGATGAGGGGTGATCTTATCGAATCATGAGAGGAATAGATCAGGTAGATGCATAGCGTCTCTTACCGAGCGTAGGTGAATCGAGGACCAGAGGACATAGGGTTTAGGTGAAGGGGAAAAGATTTAATAGGAATCTGAGGGGTCACTTCTTCACGCAAAGGGTGGTGGGTGTATGGAACGAGCTGCCTGAGGAGGTAGTTGAGGCTGGGACCTATTCCCAACGTTCAAGAAACAGTTAGACAGGTACATGAATAGGACAGGTTTGGAGGGATATGGACCAAACGCAGGCAGGTGGGACTAGTGTAGCTGGGACATGTTGGCTGGTGTGGGCAAGTTGGGCCGAAGGGCCTGTTTCCACACTGTATTGTTCTATGACTCTATAGTCAATCAAGTTGAGGATAGTTGTCTTATCTGAATTCAATTTCCGTCACAAATGTGGAGAAACACTGAGGCAGAAAAAGGGGAGCTCTCAACTGCCAACTTCTCCTTATCTATAAGCTTGTTTGAGAATCACAAAGGGAGGGAAGACATCTGACATTTCTTCCCCACCCACCTCCATCAGTCTCACGGAGGGCCGTGTTGTTGCATGATCATGAACGGTGAAGAACAGAGTTGTGCCCGAAGCAGTTCTACATGAGAAACTCTCCCATTTGTCCATGTGAAGTGAGGTCGGTGTTATACCTACAAAACCGCATTCTTCCTTGGTAGCGGAAATATGAAGAAGAGGAGGAAGAGCGGCTTGGTGGTGCATCGGTGGAGTTGCTGCCTTACAGCGCCAGTGACCCGAGTTCGATCGAGAGTCAGAGGATAGAAATTTCAAATGAGGGTGGGGGGAGGAGAGGGGGCAGGTTTAATAAGAGCCTGAGGGGTTAGCCTTTTCACATAATAGACAATAGGTGCAGGAGCAGGCCATTCGGCCCTTCGAGCCAGCACTGCCATTCAATGTGATCATGGCTGATCATCCACAATCAGTACCACGTTCCTGCCTTCTCCCCATATCCCCTGACTCCGCTATTAGGGTGGTGGATGTATGGAATGAGCTGCCAGAGGAGGTTGTTGAGGTAGGTACTTTCCCAACGTTTAAGAAACTGTTGGACTGGTACATGCAGTGGCGGACTGGGTCTAAAAATAATGGTTGCCAGGAGACAAAGGGGGCCCACTTCATCAGGGGCCCACTTGATATAGGAGGCCCACATCATCAGGGGCCCACTTACCATCGGGCAAGCTGACACCCTGGCCAGTCCGCCACTGGGTACATGGATAGGACAGGTTGGAGGGGTATGGGCCGAATGCAGGCAGGTGGGACTAGTGTAGCTGGGACATATTGGCCGGTGTGGGTAAGTTGGGCCGAAGGGCCTGTTACCACGCAATGACTCATCACCAAAACAAAAACTTGTTCGGTCGGCCACAAGCAGATTTGGGATGTTGCTGTCTGCAATCTGGCCCCTGCATTCCCTCCACTACAACGACCCTACTTCAGAATTGCTTCATTAACTGGAAAGTGCTATCTGATCTCCTGAGGTATTGAAAGATGCAGTTTTAATCCCAGTCTTTCTTTGCTGCCTTGAATAACTAATGAGGCAACATCCACAGAGTTGGAAACCACGGTTCTGTTGAACACTTGGCATTTTGTTTAATATGACTACCTTGCCAGATTAACATAGACATTGCAGTAAAAGGGATTTTTCACAGCAAACCTCAGAACCATCCCCATGTGGGCCAGATATGCAGAAAAACCCAAATAATTATTTATCAAAGTAATAATTGACACAATTCATATAGTTTAGTCTAAAGATACAACATGGAAATAGGCCCTTCGGCCCATCAAATGCATGCTAACCATCGATCACCCGTTCACTGGTATCCCAGTTTCGCAAGCACTACCTTACACACTAAGGGCAATTTATAGGGACTCATTAACCTACAAACCCGCACATCTCTGGGTTGTGGGGAGGAAACCAGAGCACCCGGAGGAAACCCACGTGGTCACAGGGAGAACATGCAAACTCCACACTGACAGCACCCGGAGTCAGGATCGAACCGGGTCCCTAATGCTGAGGTAACAACTCTACTGTGCCCTTATGCCGCCTCTATGATATTACAATTTTCCACCAGTGTTACACAAATAATTCTTTTGCCGCCTTTGGCCCACTGATTACTATTTCTAATATTGATAAGATGGTTAATCTTTTTACAGTCTTTTTTGTTGCTATATTGTGCTATCTCTGCATGCACTTTTGGGTGAAGATTTGTGTTCTATGTTTCTATGTGTTCAAAGTTAATTCCCTGCCAAGTTGGCATTGACTTGGAAAAGGATTTGAGTATAGGAGCAGGGAGGTTCTACTGCAGTTGTACATGGTATTGGTGAGACCACACCTGGAGTATTGCGTACAGTTTTGGTCTCCAAATCTGAGGAAAGACATTCTTGCCATAGAGGGAGTACAGAGAAGGTTCACCAGACTGATTCCTGGGATGTCAGGACTTTCATATGAAGAAAGACTGGATAGACTCGGCTTGTACTCGCTAGAATTTAGAAGATTGAGGGGGGATCTTATAGAAACTTACAAAATTCTTAGTGGGTTGGGCAGGCTAGAAGCAGGAAGATTGTTCCAGATGTTGGGGAAGTCCAGGACAAGGGGTCACGGTTTAAGGATAAGGGGGAAATCCTTTTGGACCGAGATGAGAAAAACATTTTTCACACAGAGAGTGGTGAATCTCTGGAATTCTCTGCCACAGAAGGTAGTTGAGGCCAGTTCATTGGCTATATTTAAGAGGGAGTTAGATGTGGCCCTTGTGGCTAAAGGGATCAGGGGGTATGGAGAGAAGGCAGGTACAGGATACTGAGTTGGATGATCAGCCATGATCATATTGAATGGCGGTGTAGGCTCGAAGGGCCGAATGGCCTACACCTGCACCTATTTTCTATGTTTCTATGACTTAAGGCCAAATTACAGTACGCTATGTAATACTTGCCCATGATGCCTCTCATAGAAACATAGAAAATAGGTGCAGGAGAAGGCCATTCGACCCTTCGAGCCTGCACCGCCATTCAATATGATCATGGCTGATCATCCAAAGTAATAATTGACAAATTCAGTACCCCGTTCCTGCTTTCCTTCCCCAGATCCCTTGATTCCATTAGCCCTAAGAACTAACTTAAGCAAACACTGAAGATCCAATGACAGGTAAACAGATGATCTCCTAACTTACTTCATTGCTGTTTGCTTTGCCAGTCTGCAAATTGTTAGCTTCCTGCATCACAACTAAGTTTCTCTAACAGGTCAGGTAGCATGGGTAGGTGGTAGACACCTGGATTTTGGACCGGCCAAAGCTTCAGCAGCAGCGGCGTAGCACTGGATTCACCGCGGAGCGGGCGATGCCTTACCTGGTTCGCCATTGAAGCTCCAGAGTGTTGGGCCTGCTGCTTCAACATCGGAGCTCGATTTGTTACTAACACCTATGAGAGAGAAGCGAGTGTCGCCAAACTTCTGAATTCTCTGGGGTGGAACCCTCTCCAAGACAGACGTGAAGCTCACCGTTTGACCTGTTTTTACAAAATGTTAAATGGTCAGCTCGACATAGACTACAAGACCTACACCAAACCCAAACCAATTAGGAGCAGACGAGGGCATTCGATCCAATTTGTGATCCCAGCTACAAAGACAGATGTGTACAGCAATTCGTTCTTCCCCCGCACAATTAAAGCATGGAATAATCTCCACCCAACTATAGTTACCCAACCAGATGCAACTACATTTAAAGTAGCTCTTTCTTCCCAATAACCCTTTCTGGCTTAAGCCCTCCCTCCACCACCTCCAGTTTAAATTCCATTTAGAATATTTTGGAGGGCCAAGAAACCAAGAACCAAGAAGCTGTGGTTTGTAGAGCTTCCAGCGGTGCTGACTTCAACATCGCGGAGTCCATGGGCCCTTTGCCGAGGGTCGCCAGCATTCAAACTCCGCCCAACGCGGCCTGTGGACTTCGGGAGGAGGCCGATTCAGATGTCCAAGCCGCCGAGGATGTCCTCCAGTCCCGATGTCGGACTTCCATCACCCCGGCGAGCGGGCCTGCAGCGTAGCGGCGACAGCGGGGGGTTCGGGAGCCCCCCCCGACCACGGCAGGACAACAGAGGAGGTTGACTGAATTTTGGAGCTTTCCCTCACAGTGGGAAATTCTGACCCCGCTGTGTGGGGATGTCTGTGTTAAAGACTATCGTGTACTATGCTCTTTATTATTCGTATGGCTGTATGGTGACAACACATTTCACTGCCCCAATTGGTACATGTGACAAATAAATGTATCTTGTGTCTTGTGTCTTGTGTCTTGAAGTAACTTAGCAGGTCAGGCAGCATCTTGGATAAAAAGAAGTCAAGTCAAGTCAAGTTTATTCGTCACATACACATACGAGATGTGCAGTGAAATGAAAAGTGGCAATGCTCGCGGACTTTGTGCAAACAAACAACCAAACAAACTACA